>NC_056743.1:377592887-377825387 GCF_019279795.1 Protopterus annectens | reverse complement strand
ACCAAAACTCGCCCTGTCCCTGGAGGCCAAATCCAATTTGTAATGTGAGACGAAGGTATGAGGAGTGGCCCAAGTGGCTGCTGCACAAATAGTGTCTAAAGGTAGCCTAGCCTGAAAGGCTGTAGATGTGGCTAGGCCTCTGGTAGAATGTGCTTTCGGTTTTGAGATCAGCTGTTTGCTCCTAAGCTGATAAATATAAGAAATAGTGGAAGACAGCCATCTGGATAAGGTCACCTTAGAAACAGGGAGACCTTTCTTATTTTCAGCATAAGAAAGAAAAAGCTGATCAGACTTTCTAGATTGCTTTGTTCTGTCCAAGTAATATCTGAGATGGCGATGAACATCTAGGCAATGCAATTTTTGTTCCGCCCTGTCAGAATAATTGGGAAAAAATACTGGAAGATCAATAGATTGGTTTAAATTCGTCTTAGAAGCAACCTTGGGCAAAAAGGACGGATTAGTTCTCAAAGATACTCTATCCTTGTGGAAGACCAAGTAAGGGGGACGAACACAGAGAGCATGAAGTTCAGACACCCTTCTAGCCGAAGTAATAGCGACTAGAAAGAGTGCCTTCCAAGAGAGAAATTTTAACGAGCATGTAGCAGCCAGTTCAAAAGGGGGAAGTATTAAGGATGCCAGCACTAAATTTAGATCCAACTGCGGTGGAGGATCCCTAACAGGGGGTTTAAGCAGGAAGATCCCTCTGAGAAAGGCTTTGCAAAGTTTGTGAGACATAATGTTCTGGTCTGCAAATCCGACATGAAAATTCGAGATTGCTGCCAGCTGGACTTTAACTGTGGAAGAAGAAGAACCAGAGTGAAAAATTTCAGCTAGGAAGTCCAAAACTGACTCAATAGGGACAGTAAAGGGATCTATGTTCTTAGACCTTGCCCAAAAGGAAAAACGTTGCCATTTGCCAGAGTAAATCCTTCTGGTAGAGGACTTTAGAGAAGCTACTATGATATCCCTAACGGGATTAGAGATCATAGGAAGCCTGGCTAAGGAAGGAAGTGGAGCAACCATGCAGTGAGGTTGAGGGAAAGAATGGACCGGTGCAGCTGACCCGACTGGTGGGTCAGAAGATCTGGAACTGGGTCCAGATGCCAAGGCTGCACTACGAGATGTCGATGAAGGAACGGGAACCAAATTTGTCGAGGCCAGTAAGGAGCAATGAGGATCAGCTTGGCTCTCAAGTCGGTAGCTTTCTGAATCACTTGAGGAATCAACGGAAAAGGGGGAAAAGCATAAAGAAGTCCCCGGGGCCAATCCTGGGTTACAGCGTCTCTGGGGGAATGGCCTGGAAGTGGAAAGAGAGAGAAGTCTGGGCATTTGCTGTTTTGGGGTGTAGCAAAAAGGTTGCAGCAAGGAAGGCCCCACTTCTGAAAAATCTCTTCCGCTATAGAATGTTTGAGAGACCACTCGTGAGGCATGAGTATAGCTCTGCTCAACCTGTCCGCTATGATGTTGGTTTTCCCGGGGATATGCGTTGCTATCAGAAACCGCTGAGAGGAGATCGCCCATTGCCAAAGTCTGAGAGCTTCTCGACACAGAGGATAGGATTTGGTCCCGCCCTGTTTGTTGATATACCATACTACAGACATGTTGTCCGTGTGAACTGCGATAGTCCCTAAAGGAAGAAAGTCGTTGAGGGCTTGCAACGTTAAAAGCACTGCTCTCATCTCTAGGACATTTATATGCAGGTGGTATTCGAACGGTTGCCACGTGCCATGGACCATCCTGCCCTGATAATGCCCCCCCCCACCCGATCAGGGAGGCATCCAAGGTGACCGTGGCTACTTGGGCCGAGGGGACAAATGGTCTGCCCTGATGAACTAGGGGGAAGAAATCCACCAGGATAGGTGGCTCTTGCAGATCTGTGTGACAAGGATCTTGTGACGCATGGGCAACTGCTGGAAGGACCATTGGGTAAACAACATCCACTGTAGGAGACGCATGTAAAAGCGGGCCAGAGGAAGAGGTGTGATGGCAGCTGCCATTAGGCCTAACACTTTCAGGACCAACCTGGCTTGTACCTTTTTGCTGAGTAGGATGATCCGAACATGATTTTGGATATCCAGGATTCTTTGATTTTTTAGATTTGCTGACATCCGAGTAGTGTCTAGATCTGCGCCTATAAAGGTAATAGATTGGCAAGGTGATAAGGAAGACTTTTCGAAGTTGACAGAAATCCCTAACTGGCTGCAGAGACGTAGAGTGTAATCCCTGGCCTGGAGAAGATGATGCCTGGTGGTGGCTGTGAGGAGCCAGTCGTCTAGGTGCGGAAACACCTGGAATCCCTGACGTCTCAGGTGAGCCGTGACCACTGCCATGCATTTGGTGAACACTCTGGGGGCTGTGGTGAGAACAAAGGGCAGGGCTCTGAATTGAAAATGACTGGTCCCCAGCCGAAAGCGGAGAAACCTTCTGGAGCGTCTGTGGATTTTTATGTGATAGTACGCATCCTGAAGGTCTATAGAGCACATCCAGTTGTCTCTGTCCAGAAAGGGCAAAATCGATTGAAGTGTGACCATCCGAAAACTCGTCTTTTTGACAGACTTGTTTAGTCTGCTGAGGTCTAATATTGGTCTCCAGTCTCCCGTCTTTTTGGGGACCAAAAAGAACCTTGAGTAGATTCCGGATTCTAAATGGTCTGCTGGAACTGGCTGGATGTCCCTTTTCTCTAGAAGTTTTGAAACCTCTAGCTTTGCAATTTCCCTTAGACCGGGTGGAACGTCTGGAAGGGATCCTTTTTGAGGAAAGGGGCTTTTCTCAAAAGGTATTTTGTAACCCTCGGATATGATCGACTGTACCCATTTGTCTTGAGAAAGGGAAAGCCAGGCTTCTGGGTACATTGACAATCTCCCCCCGACTGCCTCCAAGAGTGGGCAGTCGGGCAACACCTCAGGGATGCTGGAAGGGCTTGTCAGAGAGAGACTCTCTGCTGCCCTGGTTCTGCGGACCCCCTCTGCCCCTAGGGCGGCATCTGTTGTTATTACCCCCTCTGCCTCTGGGGGTAAACTGACCACGTGCGTCAGGCGTGACTCCTTGAGATTTTCGGAACCACATTTTCCCTCCCTTCTGACCTTTGGGGTAAGGCCTTGAAGGGGTGGAGAAACAGACTCCTACGGCAGAAAGAGTCTTGCCGTCTTGCTTGCACCTGGTCAAAGTGTCCTTCACCTGAGGTCCAAACAAAGTTGTCCCATCGAAGGGAGAGTTTGTGAAGGACGCCTTAAAGGGGTCTGCAAAATTGCAAAGCCGCATCCAGGACTGATGTCTGAGAGCCACTCCTGTACCTGCAGCTCTACTCGCTCTATCGGCTGCATAAGAAATGAGCCGCATGGAGGAGTTAGTTATGGAATTTAGGATTCCCAGCTGAGAGGCAATCTTCTCTTGAGCCCCAGCAGCTGACGGATCCTGTACCATCTCACCCAATTCCTTGAGGATATCTCTTGGCCTTGTTCAAGAGAAATCTTGACCAATGGATGGGAGATCGCAGATATACCCCAGGGATTACCTCAGTGTCACTGCTCAACAGAGGCACAGCAAAATAATGGGTATAGTTCCCCATACTAAAGGGGTGGCGTAAGCCACAAAACTATGGGCTAGGCTTGTAAATGCCCTCGGGCAGATAGCCTAGTATGAACCTATGAACCTATGAACCTTTGAAGTCGGGTGAAGTGACATAGATAATTCAGCCAACGCATAGCAAAGGTCGCTGAGGAAAACATCCGCTTACCATACCTGTCCATGGTCCTAGACTCCTTGTTAGGAGGATGGACCAGTACTGAAGGATCTGCAAGTTCCTTTTTGGTGGCGGCCGCCACCACCATGGCATCAACCGGGACACCTTTGGTGAGAAACTGTTTTTCAGTTGGAGCAGTGATAAATTTAGAAGGCCTCCTGGGGACTGGTTCCACGGAATCAGGAGATGCCCACGCCTTTCGAGCTATTACGTCCATGAGGGGGTCGAAAGGCGGAGAAACCCAGGAGGTGGAGGGTCGAGATCCAAAAGCCTCCAGGTATACAGACTCATCCTCGGAGGGGTTAATGGAGGGCCAGTTCCCCCTCTGTTTCAGGAGTTCAAGAATGTCTGAAAAGGAGACATCCTCAGAGGGGGATCTTGGGGACCCCTCCGACTCATCTAAGTCGGTATCTGATGTTGTAGACTCAGGGGAGTCTAAATGCTTCCTCTTGCAAGTCCTCTTACGCAGGGGTTCCCCTGAAGGATCAGGAGAAACCTCGGAAGAGGAAGGTATTCCCAATGGGGAAACCTGGGGCGATGGATCTCTGGGTCCGGCAGCAAGAGAGTGGGAAGAGATATCTATAGGCACTGAAGAGGGAGGAGCTAAAGGGACCGACTGTTGACTCAGCTCGGGGGCTAGCACACTCCTCATCACCTCGAAGGCTCCCCTCCCGGGGAGGACCGAGAACTCCCGCTCCGAGGAAACAGGAATCCCCGGCCCCACCGAAAAGGAAGGCTCCGAAGCAGATGTTGGTGCCGAGCTTACCAAAGCTGAAGCTCCGAGGGGGAGAACAGGGTCAGACAAGGGTCCGATGCCACTCGCCCCCTCGGAGCCGACAAAGGAAGCCCAACGACCGGATCCCTCCAAGGACGGTCTCAAGGAGGAGATAGGAGTCTTAGATGATGGAGCCGAAGGCAGTGGTATCGGCTACGAAGCACCAACAGTCACAGTTCCAATAAGCTCTGGCTCCGAGCTCTGGAGGAGAGTCGAAGGAGGAATTTCTGGAGGGTGTGGAATAGCGGTCGTCTGCTGAGATGGGCTATGAAGCATCTGGGCCAGTGCCTGTGATTTCAGCAGTCTACTCACCACTCTCTCCAAGTCATGATCTGAGAGTCTGGAAGACCTTGAGGATCGGCTCCGATGGCTCCGCTCCAAAAGTAAAGGAGAGGCCGGAGCCAAAAGAATAGATTCCAGCGATGGAGATCTGGATCTCTTTCTCGACGGAGCCATCGGAGCCGAAGAATCTTCGGTTCCAGTTGGAGCCGACAACTTGTCGGCTCCGAGCTGAGTCAGAGATGTGTCGGCTCCAGCCAGAGCCGACACAGGCATGGAAGCAAGAGTATCGGCGCCGATACTGAACCTTCAGAGAAGGAAGGATCGGCTCCAGCCGGAGCCGATCTTGACTCCGAGGGAGTCGGATCCAAGGACGAAGGCTTGGACACTGAAGCCTGGGCCTTGGGAGGCTTTGAGGGCTTCCCCGAGCCGGACTTAGCCGGGGAGCTCTCAGGCTTTAATAAGCCCCTGAGAATGAGTTTGTTTCTACGTTCCTGCAGGACTCTCTGGCTGAAGGAGTGACAAATAGCACAGGAGTCCTGCAGGTGTAGAGGTCCCAGGCAGTAAATACAAGAAGTGTGACCGTCTGTCAGAGACATCTTCTGACAGCACGAGTCACACTTCTTGAAGCCTGAGACCCTAGCTTCTTTAGACATGACTGTCCCAACACACACACACACTACACAGTCAGTCCAAAAATTAAGTAGATTCCAAAAATTAAGTAGATTAACAAAAAACTAAGTACAGGGAAAAAACACACAGACACACCCAAACAAACCCTGACAGGAAAAATATAGGAGGGGTAAAGAGCTAAGGCCCGACTAGTAAAAATATAAATAAATGGAACGGGACACTAACCGGAATAGGGCTAAGTGAATCTGGGATTAACAAAGTAATATATAAATATATATATAAAGTACTGGGGTGGCTAAAGTGTCAGAAAAAGTTAGAGAAAAATTCACTTACCACGAGCTGGTAAAAAGTTACCTCATGAGCGAAGCGGCAAACGAGATCTGGGTAATCTCCGCCTTGCATCATGGGATATAGGGCTGCCTCGAGCTGGTGGAAGTGACTTTTGAGCTTAGCAAGTGCCGAGTCGGAGCCGAGGATCGGCTCCGAACCCATCCAGCAAGAATGAAGGCGAGATTGACAACTTAACATCCTATAATACAGGGAAAAAAGTGCAACAATGCCAAAGTCAACTGAGAAAATCAACAGTGGCCAGTGAATGCAGCCCAGACAGAGAAGAGAAAATGCAGAAATGTAATAAAACATGACAGGGGACAACTCCAACAGCCAAGTGATATCTTGAAAGCTGCTTTTTGATCAAGAGTCCTTATTAGTTACAAGTTGTTAATAGGTTAACAACTATTTGGGCCCTTACAAGCCTAGCACGCACCCCAGACGATTTGGGTCCCAAGTATCGTAAGGGCGGGGGTATGTTAGTAGACAGATAGATAAGGATTTGTAGGGGGGATGTTAGTTAGGATAATGTTTTTCTTATCGATTGCCTCTGTTTATAAGGGTCATGGGGGTCAGAGCAGGGGTAAATTTACGATTTCTCATCCAACTGTCAAGGTTTTTTGAGAATAGGGTTACGGATGAACTCTGTCTTACATGGATGGGAGCGCACTCCATACTGTAATTCTTTGGGACTCATTTGTCTCTCCAGCATGTACTGTCAGAAGCAAAGTTTGGATCCCTGAATCAAGTTTCTGTCCTGCACAATTTCAAGCAAAACAAGAAAATCCAATGGGAGGACAAACCTGTAAAAGGAACAAAAGGCAAAAGCTCAAAAAGTCAAATCCTGTAACATTAATATATTAAAAAAGCCCAACTCTTGCATTCATGGTCCACATGGTGGGGCTTGGTGAAATTATCTACACACACACACACATATGCATGCATAGGACTAAATACATGTTATGCCCCTAAGATGTAGCACAAGTGACGAACAAACATTCTAAACTAGAACATATAAACAGAGCACGACACTTCATACTTACCCTACTTTTATTTCTAAATTAGAACATATAAACAGAGCACAACACTTCATACTTATCCTACTTTTATTTCTAAACTAGAACATATAAACAGAGGACGACACTTCATACTTATCCTACTTTTATTTCTAAATTAGAACATATAAACAGAGCACGACACTTCATACTTATCCTTTTATTTCTAAATTAGAACATATAAACAGAGCACGACACTTCATATTTACTGTACTTTTATTTCTAAACTAGAACATATAAACAGAGCACAACACTTCATACTTATTCTTTTATTTCTAAATTAGAACATATAAACAGAGCACGACACTTCATACATATCCTTTTATTTCTAAATTAGAACATATAAACAGAGCACGATACTTCATACTTATCCTACTTTTATTTCTAAATTAGAACATATAAACAGAGCACGACACTTCATACTCATCCTTTTATTTCTAAATTAGAACATATAAACAGAGTACGGCACTTCATACTTATCCTTTTATTTCTAAATTAGAACATATAAACAGAGCACACTTCATACTTATCCGACTTTTATTTCTAAATTAGAACATATAAACAGAGCACGACACTTCATACTTATCCGATTTTTATTTCTAAATTAGAACATATAAACAGAGCACGACACTTCATACTTACCCTACTTTTATTTCTAAACTAGAACATATAAACAGAGCACGACACTTCATACTTATCCGACTTTTATTTCTAAACTAGAACATATAAACAGAGCACGACACTTCATACTTATCCGATTTTTATTTCTAAATTAGAACATATAAACAGAGCACGACACTTCATACTTATCCTTTTATTTCTAAATTAGAACATATAAACAGAGCACGACACTTCATACTTATCCGACTTTTATTTCTAAATTAGAACATATAAACAGAGCACGACACTTCATACTTATCCAACTTTTATTTCTAAACTAGAACATATAAACAGAGCACGACACTTCATACTTATCCTACTTTTATTTCTAAATTAGAACATATAAACTGAGCACGACACTTCATACTTATCCGATTTTTATTTCTAAATTAGAACATATAAACAGAGCACGACACTTCATACTTACCCTACTTTTATTTCTAAACTAGAACATATAAACAGAGCACGACACTTCACACTTATCAGACTTTTATTTCTAAACTAGAACATATAAACAGAGCACACTTCATACTTATCCTACTTTTATTTCTAAATTAGAACATATAAACACAGCACACTTCATACTTACCCTACTTTTATTTCTAAATTAGAACATATAAACAGAGCACGACACTTCATACTTATCCTACTTTTATTTCTAAACTAGAACATATAAACAGAGCAAGACACTTCATACTTATCCGACTTTTATTTCTAAACTAGAACATATAAACAGAGCACAACACTTCATACTTATCCTACTTTTATTTCTAAACTAGAACATATAAACAGAGCACGACACTTCATACTCATCTTACTTTTATTTCTAAATTAGAACATATAAACAGAGCACGACACTTCATACTTATCCTACTTTTATTTCTAAATTAGAACATATAAACAGAGCATGACACTTCATACTTATCCTACTTTTATTTCTAAATTAGAACGTATAAACAGAGCACAACACTTCACACTTATCCGACTTTTATTTCTAAACTAGAACATATAAACAGAGCACACTTCATACTTATCCTACTTTTATTTCTAAATTAGAACATATAAACAGAACACGACACTTCATACTTACCCTACTTTTATTTCTAAATTAGAACATATAAACAGAGCATGACACTTCATACTTGCCCTACTTTTATTTCTAAACTAGAACATATAAACAGAGCACGACACTTCATACTTATCCGACTTTTATTTCTAAATTAGAACATATAAACAGAGCACGACACTTCATACTCATCTTACTTTTATTTCTAAATTAGAACATATAAACAGAGCACGACACTTCATACTTATCCTACTTTTATTTCTAAATTAGAACATATAAACAGAGCATGACACTTCATACTTATCCTACTTTTATTTCTAAATTAGAACGTATAAACAGAGCACGGCTTATCAGACTTTTATTTCTAAATTAGAACGTATAAACAGAGCACAACACTTCACACTTATCCGACTTTTATTTCTAAACTAGAACATATAAACAGAGCACACTTCATACTTATCTTACTTTTATTTCTAAATTAGAACATATAAACTGAGCACGACACTTCATACTTACCCTACTTTTATTTCTAAATCAGAACATATAAACAGAGCACGACACTTCATACTTATCCGACTTTTACTTCTAAATCAGAACATATAAACAGAACACGACACTTCATACTTACCCTACTTTTATTTCTAAACTAGAACATATAAACAGAGCACGACACTTCATACTTATCCTACTTTTATTTCTAAATCAGAACATATAAACAGAACACGACACTTCATACTTACCCTACTTTTATTTCTAAATTAGAACATATAAACAGAGCACGACACTTCATACTTACTCTAGGGTGTTTAAATGCAGCAAGAAAAATCATCTTGAAAGACTGGCAAGACAGGCAGGATGGCTGAAGGAGTAGGACAGTCAGTATGCAGAAGGTCATAATACCTCTGGACTTCTGAGACTTGAGAGCTTTCTCATTTGAAAAACACTCTCATTTTAGTGATAGTTTCTCCAAAGGAGATATCCACTACTGGAGAATCCCCTCCATTGGAGTCCACATCAGAAGAAGCATATTCCAAGGCAGTGTCTATTTGAATGGAATACGCTATGGATTCATCAGAAGAGGAGTCATCTTCATCACATGCCTCTAATTCTGTGGATGGGGGGGTAGGAAGTTGCAAGGAAGAAGATCTACGTACCAGGAAAGCTTTCAACATCCCTTGAGAGAAGGCCTGCCAGTCAGGAGAAGGCTCCTGACTTGAGGAAGCATATTTCTGTTTTCTCTTAAGAGAAAGCCCTACCCTAGTCTGGGAAGGAAGTGCCGATGTAGGCCTGGGCTCCGGATCTGATGTTGGCACAACCTCAATGTAAGGGATAGGGAGGTACTGCATGGAATGCTGGGAGGAGCGAGCCATGGTTCCTCCATACCATCCAAGCTGGACATCTGCAAGACCTTTGCAGACGTGTTGTGGGAACCCTCCCTAGCAGCTTCCAGAGTAGTACCCGCAGAAGGAGGAGGAGCCAAAAACCATACGAGCCTCCAGGCCATCACTGGCCTTGAGAGGGACGTCCGGTGCAGCCGAAGATTCAGACCTTAGCTTTTTAACCTTTTTCTTCAGGGTCTCACCTGACGGACCAGCAGTACCCTCTATACTTATCACTAGGCTTTTAAGTCTCTGGTTTTCTAAATAAATGTTAAGGGCGGACAAATGACTGCAGAGAGTTTTTGGTAAAAATGCCTAAAAGACAACACAGACCTTATAGTTGTGATCAGACTCCAAACAAAAAAGACAATGGTCGAGGTTGTTTGTGTGGAATCTGTCTTCCACAAAGTCACTTGCTCTTCTTGGATGACATTAACCTCTACCAAACATGCAACAGCAAAAGTGTAAAAGAGTTTTCCCCAATGGGAAACTTATCTGAAAGAAGAATAACTCTTGGCGATGGCAGCAGAGAAGTTCCGAGGATGGTACATGAAGACGTCACTTTTATGGCTGACACTCGGCTGTATTATATAGAACATCACACGTACCTTCCAGTAGCTTAAGTCTTTGGGATACTGGCCAGATGTTCAGGTCGCCTAAGTGGAATCTCCCTCATGTTATGAATACTGCAACATAGGAACAGAAGGACAGCCATGCAACACAAAGTTTGTTAAAAGCAGACAGCCTTAATCATCTCTGCTACCTTGTACTCCAACCTTTTGTGTGATCTTGCAAGCCATTTTCAACATTTATTCTCAGCCATCAGTAAACATTATTTAGCACTGTTTGTCTGCAGTGTTTCCATTCAATCCACATTTTTCCCTAGCTGTAGACTTCTGAATGTTGTCCTTCAGGGCTTTCAATTCTGTACCAATCTGTTGCTATTCTCATCTCAGTGCCTTATTATTTTCTCTTCCATATTTTTGATAAGTACCTTGGGACTAACCAATTTTGGGGGTACTTATCACTAACTACATTTATTCTTTACACCAGAGCATTAAGCCCTTCTATGTTACATGCTTTAATTTCATATAATTTTCTTTCCTTGCTTTTTACATTGTAACCTCATCTCTCTGCTGGTCTGTTTTGACCTTTGCAATTAACTACTTTGTTGGGGTACTAATAGGATCCAAGTAGTTTTCTTTATACTGTACTCCAGTCATGCTACCATTTTAATCCTCTCTAGGTATCTCATTATTATTCTCCCCCAATTTTTCTCTCTCTTATAGGTTCATAGGTTGGTACTAGGCTATCAGCCCTAGCCATAACAATTCCCTGGCTATTTCTTCCCACAATATTTACTTCCTTGGACCCCTGTCTAGCAGGGCGACTGACATGATCCTCGGGGTGAATTTCCTATCTCTCATCCAATCGTCAAGGTTCCTTTTGAAGAGGGCCAAAGAGGCGCTCTGCTTAACATGTATGGGCAGTCTATTCCAGAGTCTGGGGAGTCTCTGGGTCAGGAACTTATCCCTACAGCATGTTTTGTTCATTGTGATGACAAGGTTTAGATCCCTGGAGCGTATGCCTCTGAGGGATTGGGATTTCTTTAAGTGGTGCATGTCCAACAGCTCAGGGTTTGACATGGCCTTGTACGTTAAGCAGAGATCGCCTCTGAGTAGACGATATGCCACAGACTATAGCTGGAGTCAGCATAGTGCATCTGCTTTAGGCCTGTGATTCTTTAGTGAGGTATTTCTGCGGCCTTTCCAGCTGTTGCAGATGTCTTGTGAGGTACATACCAAATGGGACGTTGTACTCTATATAATGGGTCTAATGAGGGATGAGTACGTCATGAGTATGCAACTATATGTCAAGACACAGGTTCTTCTTCTTGCTGACCGCCTGAAAAAGGTTACTGAGCCTAGAGGAGTGAATGAGGCTTACTTTAAGAAAAACGGTGGATTTGAGATACAAAAATCCTTAAGAGTCCTCCAAAAGCACCAAGCCCTACCTTAACAGATAATACTCTATAACAGTAGAAATTAAACTTTTTTTTTTTTTTTTTTTAAAACACAGTTTGTTCACACAAGTTTTTACAAATAAAACTATGAAAAGTAACTGCAGACTAAAAACAAAACTTTCTAATGAAAAACACACTTTCACAACAAAAGCACTAGTTTTCCACAGTAAATTAAGAGAGGAAGTTTCTTCCAGCAGGTCTTATCTACCCAGTCTTGAATGATTACTAGCTTAACGTCAGTATGATAAAGCCCATAGGAATGCACTTTGATGGCAAGAAAGCTCTGAGATTTTTGGCAGAAGAGTTAAGAAACTGATTTTTATATGCAGCTTGCCTCAAGTACCCAACTGAGCATGAGGAAAGTGATCTTAAGCTTTGAAAAGTTGGTCAGTTGAATACAACCCTAATAGCTTAGGTTACTGCAACACTAATCTAATGCTGAATATTTGCCATTTATTACACATCTGTTCTTAACATGAGCATAAGATGCCGAAGAGAACAAAGGTGCAAAGAAGGTATTTCTTCTGTTCAGAAGAGCAGAACCAAATAAGGCCGTAAATTATTCTGCCACAGTGTCAAAAATGGGAATAGGTCCTCAGATTTTTTTTAATTGGTAAAAATACTTCAAAATAAAAAGAATCCCATCATCAAGACCTTTGCAGTGCAATTATTTTACTACTACATTAACTGAACCAATGAAGTAATTACCAGAGCTTCCAATTAAAAAGAATGACAATCAAACCCTGGAAATACCTCCCACACTAACAAAGTAACGTGTGACATGAGTAAGCTGTTCTCTTGTACTATAACCATGCGAGGGAAGTGATGAAGCAGGTTGTTCTAATAGTCTGAATGGAGACAACAGAAGTAGAGTTCTGAAACTTTGGTGCTATTTTATTCAGTAAAATAAAGTGTTCCTGCATAAATTATAGTCATACAAATGTTGGTTGCTTACTTTTCTATTTTTAAAAATGCATTCACTTGTCTTTTAACAGTGACTTGTAATTTGTTTATGGAGCCATGATTATTTTGGATTAGTTCATAACTTTAGCAATAATCTAATTTTTTTATCAATCATTCTTTGTTAACATTTTTATTTATTATGTTGTTGGCAATGTTATTCTTTGTTTTTTCAACTATTTTTCCCTGCAGTGTTATTTTATTTCACTTGCATGTAAAGGGCATAGGAAAATGGGAACTGTAATAAATATGAACTTGAACTGCAAGCTACAGGACGAATCGACCCTGGACATCTTCTTGGAACAGATGAGTCAAGATGGCATTATGTTTAAAGGCCGTAACAAGACAATGAAAACAATTCTTTTTCTTAAGTGGTGGTCTGTTCCTGCAGAGGAAGGAGAGAAGAAAAAAATGAATGAAGGTTGTGGATGGCCTCCAGAGAATTGGTGGGCTGCTCTCTCTTCAAGAGGTCACTGGTCAGAAGTTTTTGTTTTTTCCCCAGAAGGGACAGACAATGAGTGGTTTAAAATGAAAATGTGGTTTAACAACATGGTAGAAATAACAGAAAGCCATGCAAGAAAAAAAGCAATAGGAATTATTTAGAATGGTTGACAAATGTTAAAGTATTACAAAATAAAAGGAATCTCACAGTACAAGCAACTGCAGAGTGCAAAAGGGAAAATAAGGGATTATTTGGACAGTATATATGGACTTTAGAAAGGTTACTGTAAATCAACTAGTTTTGGTAACTCCAGAGCACAAAACCTTTTTGCACAATGACTTAAGACAACTGAAAATAAAAAAAAGGGTGTCCCTATACTTAGGGACCCTATGACAAGAAAAATAACTGATTAAAACCATGGAATCTGGAAACCAAGAAAAGGGACAAATGGGTGGCCTGTTTATTAGTCCAAAAGAGGCAACAATTCCCTCCTTTCATAGTCTATCCAACAAAGGACACACACATTGCATTCTCTCCTCTGCTACCATAACCTTCTCACTCTTTTCTACAGGGATTTCTTAAAAACTTAATTAAATTAATTTACTTATTCTAATAAAAGGCATATATAGTCAATGTATTAAAATATAACAATGTACAGATCCAATCATCAGACTTACACGGCACCTCAGTTTACCTAGCTGGCACTTATTGTATGATTTATGTACTTTGATTTATTTGGCATTCTGTTAAAAGAAGGATGCCTACCCTTAATATGTTTGGTCTAAAGTGGTAACCAATAAAAGTTTCAGTTAAGAGTTTAAAGCTCAAAACCGTATATCCTCTAACCAGGCTCGGTGAAATGGTATAAGAAATGCTTTAAGTTGATGATCAGAAGCCAGGACCGAGACTTCAGGGATTCTCCCAGTGAAAAACAAATGCATTTTTCTCAAATATATATATATATATATATATATATATATATATATATATATATATATATATATATATATACACACAAACACACACACAATATTATAAGTGGAGCTGGATAAGATACTTTATAGTCTAAAAGTACAGGCAGAGCCCTTCTTGATGAAGACTACTTAGAACACACAGTATCTTTGCCTTGACAACACATACAATCAAAATTAGGAGGTAATAAGTTAAAGTGCAATCATCTCAGTTTTAATTACACAATTTAATAAAGTACTGCTTTACTAGAAAAGCTCACCCCGAGTCTACCACAACTTGCAATGAGGGAAAGGTTAGTTAGATTTTGCTTTCTTGTATTATGTATTACTTTATTGCCTTTGATTTGTATATTGTGATTTGTTTTCTATACACTGTGTTTTACTTGTATTCTGTTTTTAATTGCATATTTAAACTAGGAAAGACACCACAGCTGTCTCTCTTTTGAGTCACACACAAATTAAGTTTTTCCCCACCCTTTCTAGTTGCCTGATCCTTATGCTAATCTGACCAGATATCTCCTTCCCTCTCCCCTTTCATTGGCTGTTATAAGCACAACATTATCATTCTGTAAAATCACTCCCCTTCAACTGTTTAAATTTACTGGCCATCCCACTGTATTCCATAGAAACATAATAGAGTGCCCACCCCTTCCAATCTATCTTGCTCTTTTAAAATTAGTGGCTCTCCATGTAGGTAGCTAAAGCTTAAGTTACAACTGCTTTCATATCTAGCGGCTTAGTGAACACTGCAACTCTTAGAACATAAATATATTTTCCATCTTACCTTTAAAACCTGCAACATCTACTCCAAGACCACCAACTATTGGAATTGCCCACATTCTGCTTCTCAGTAGTCAAAGGAGCATTGTATTCCAGCAGAGTGAGGCTGTGAAGAGACCAACACTAGTAGTAAACTGGCAGTAGCCATTCACACGACTCCCCTCTTTTAAGCAAGTACTGTGATTTGTTTCTAACTTCTTCAGAATATCTGCCTACATACTTCATCTATACATCATCAGGATCTACTTCTTCGTTTCCTCTCAAGTGGCTGACAGTGCCTTGTAGAGAGAGGAACCTTGAGTGACATTTGTCCTTGTAAAATCACATCAAAACTTGCACGTAGGTCAGCTAGTTTGCAGTGATAAACCCTGACCCCAGAGTTGAAAATTGGATACTCCTGACATTGCTTTATATTCTCACTCCATCTGTCTAATCAATAAAAAATGGTCTGTTGACATGGATATGAACTTTTCCACTATCTCCATTACCAGCTTGGTGGATATGGGAATCCTAATGCAATGCAGAAATTGTCTAATGTTTACTGACAACCAATTAATTCTCAAACAAACTGATATATGTGAGAGATGCGTTTACACAGTATCACTGGAGTAAAGCTCTCACATAAAACTACTCCTAATGTCAATAAGGTTGTCAGTAGTACACATCCTGTACCCATCACACACAATTCAAAGTAGACACACATAAGCTGAGGCACTTAAATATAACCTTCTTAAACCCCAAAGACCTCCTAGATGAAGTACACATAACAAATACCCTCAGCAGCTCCGAATACACTCTTTCAAAACAGCACCCACATCAACCCATACAGCCACATCTCATGGAGCATTTACGTCTAAACCCCATTAGGCAAGCCATCATACAATCAAACATTCTGGTCCCTCTCACCAGGCGGAGAGAGTAAGGAGAAAGTCACGGTCAGTTGCTTATCATGGGCAAGGATCTGCCATATTACACACACACAGGTCACTGGACCAAAAGTACCAGTATGACTCAGTCATAGTCCAAGTGGGTGTAAATGACCTGAGACGTACCTCCTAGACTACATGAAAGCTGGAGCTAGAGCTCTCAGAATAGGTGTCCCAGGCTGGTATGAGGCTAGCAGTGAGCAGCATTTTACCTTCTACAAGGATGATGCCACAATATGAACAAAATAGGACTTACTAATAATTGGCTTAGTTCCGGTGTCATTCTAAAGGAGTGTAACATTTGTCAACATGGAAAGAGATGGTCAACAGACCACGCTGCTTTGCCAAAGATGGCCTGCACCTCTCCCCTTTAGGCTTTCAAATATTAGTTAAAACTTTGTCTTCCCCCACAATGCCTGTTTTAGGCAATGCCAAACTGAATATACTTCTGACATAGCAAATCAAAACCAGACAAATCTAAAGGTATTACTGGTCAATGTTAAGAGTCTAAACAAAAACCTCCGCTCTTTAGAAGCTCTCTTTACCCTGGATAATGTCTGTGAGGCCACTGACAAGGTTTAAAGCTATGGACAACACACCAACAGTGCAAGGTTATAATGCCTTCCGGACATTTAGACTAGCTACTACACAGACATGGACTAAAGGTGGAAGTGTCTCGATTTACATAAAAAATAAATATACCTCAAGGCTGGGCAAACAGGACAATGCACTTAAGCTTCTCCATGTTCAAATCATCATGGGCAAAATCCATTACCACTTCCTTGCAAGCTATAGGTCCCCCTCTATGACCCAGGAAAACCATGACATGTATTTAAACGTATTGGAAACACTAACCATCCAACTCAATACCATATTCATGGGTGGCTTTAATTACCCCACTGGTAACTGGGAATCCTGTATGGTACCATATGTACAGAGACAGAGATTGCTGGATTTTGTAAACACAAACTCCATGGACCAGATTGTCAATACACCAACCAGGGGTGCAACCATTCTGGATCTAGTCCTCACTAATATGGGAGAGTGCTGCACACCCCAACTGTAATTAATGTCTTCTCTGGTAAGGCAAGACCACAAAATGGTCTCCTTTGAAGTAACAGTAAAACCTGGAACCCTACCTAACCCAGGGATATTCAGGAACTACTCTCAAGGCTAACATTTTCCTATTAAGTGATAACCTGGCAAAATGTCAAACCCCATAAACCCTGAGAGCACTGCTGTCTATGCAAAACTTTTCACAGAAACCCTATACAAGCATGTTAATAGCTGCATACAGGCAGCTGTATAAACCAAGAAAAAGTACAGAACTAACCCTACACAAGCATGTTTAATAGCTGCATAGAGGTGGCTGTATAAACCAGGAAGAAATACAGAACTAACCTTAAAAAAACAGGCCACCCTGGTGGAATCACAAAATCTACAGGCTGTATAACAGAAGGAAGGAAATCATGTTGAAAATTAGGAGGTGCAGCACTTAGCAGGATGAAAGCACTCTCATCAAACTAAACTAAAAAAAAAACTCAGAGGAAAAATTAAGTCTACTAAAGCCACATGTGAAGCAAATTTGGCCTCTCAGGACAAGAACAAGGCATTCTTTGGCTATGCCTGCAACCTCAAAGGCAATACACAATTGTGTGCAGAGCTCATTGTAAATGGAACCACCTATACAGTGACAGAAGATATAGCTAACTGACTGGCTGATAAATTCAGCTCCAACTTTACCCCCATCTTCCCCTCAACCTTCCCTCAGGAAATACCATCAGATGTAACTCCCCTTTACTAGGGAACAGGTCCTTAATGCTCTTTCTAAGGCCAACAACACTGCATCAGTCGGCCAAGACAATATCCCAGGAGGCCTTCTAAATAGCATGAAAATGACCTATTAGGTCCCCTGGAATTGCTATTCAACTGCAGCCTCCACACAGGTTTCATGCCTCATGAATGGAGAACAGCAACGGTCATCCCTCTGCACAAAGGTGGGCCATCTACAGTCCCTAGAAACTACAGATCCACAAGTCGCACTAGTCTCATATGCAAAGGCATGGAAAGAATTATCATGGCAATCATCGATAATGACATAATACACTTGCAGTCACTGGAACCAACACAATTTGGTTTAATCAACAGTAAATCATGTCTACTCAACCTCGTGGACTTCTTTGAGGTTACCAAAGCAATGGATGAGGGCAAAATAGTTCACTCTACCTACCTTGACCTAAGGCATTTGGGAAAATACCAAATTCAGGCATTGTTGACAAACGCAAGAGGTTAGGTACAAACCCTTATGTTACCCATTGGATAGTCAAATCGCTCACAGAGAAGACCAGGAAGTTAGAAATGGGGAGTCCACCACTACAAAAAGGCCAATGACAAGCGGAGTCCCTCAGGGATCGGTCTTGGGACAGCTTCTTTTTGGCATTTACTTCACTGAAGTCCAGGCCAATGTCAATGATCTCTGGCTGACTAAGTTTGCAGATTACTGCAAATTAGGAGCGGTCACTGAATCCCACACCTACACAAATGTTCTCCAGGGAGGGCTGACACAAACAACTGGTGTCAGAGCCATGGACTAAAAAGTACAGTTTTGTACCTACCATAAATGTAGATGTTCGAGTGTATATACTACTGCAGTCATTACACTTGGGTTATCCTGCCGTCAGGTGGTCCCCTCAGTCAGCCAGAGTTCGAAAGTCTTGGTCTGGCATCGGTTGCTGTCGCTTTTTCCCTGACGTCAGTGCGCCAGGGGTATATAAGATGCAGCAGACGCCATTTTCTTCAGTTTTTCTTGCCCCAGATGTCAGGTGCCCCCAAAAAGGTAGGCAATGTAAATTGCTAATAAAACATACATAAGAAAAACAAATAAAAAATGTCAGTTACCAGCAAATACTCCCCATAGGTAGCAAAGGGTAGAAAGCCTAGGTAAGTACCAGCAAGTAAGAGGGGAAGGAGGGAGGGTAACTTAGACTGCAGCAGTGTATACACTTGAACATCTACATTCATGGTAGGTACAAAACTGTACTATGTTCATCGTGTTACACTGCTGCAGTCATTACACTTGGGTAGAATCCCAAAGCTGAGGTAGGGTGGCTGGTTCTATAAGGCATTAGGGGTGGCTATAAGGCCCTGCAGCACTGCAGTGGCAAAGCCACCTCTGGATTTAGAGTAAAGAGGCAGATGGTAATGCTTGGTGAAGGTATGTACAGAACTCCAAGTTGCTGCTTCCAAAATGTCCTTGGTAGGTACTCCTCTGAGGTAGGCAGTTGAAGTGGCTGTTGCCCTGGTGGAATGAGACCTAATGCTGTTAGGGACAGTTTTCCCATGGTGTGTATAGCAGAAACGTATACATTGCCCTATCCATTTTGAAATGGTCTGTTTTGAAATGGCTTTTCCCTGTGCTCCTTCAGCATATGCTACAAACAATTGCTCAGTTTTCCTGAAAGCTTTCATTTTGTCCAAGTAGAAGCGTAACTGCCTGTGTATGTCCAACGAATGCAGAAGTCTCTCCCCTTTATTCTGTGGATTTGGATAAAAAGTTGGCAAGTGAATAGTTTGGTTTAGAGCCACACTTGATATCACCTTTGGCATAAAAGTAGGGTTTGTTCTTAAAGACACCTTATCTTGGTGGAAAATGATGAAAGATTCCACTGCCATTAGTGCCTGTAATTCTGAAACTCTTCGTGCTGAGGTTATTGACAGGTGCACAGCAGTTTTCCAAGAGACATATTTTATGTCTGCTGAGTTAGCTGGCTCAAAAGGAGGTAAAGTTAATTTTTCCAACACGAAGTTGAGGTCCCAAGTTGGAGTTGGTGCCTCTACGGGGCGGTCTTATGTTTTTAGCCCCTCTGAGGTACTATTTTAGCAAAGGATTAGAAAAAATTGGTGGATCTGTGTTGTAATGAGCAGAGATGGCAGAGGCGTGGATCTTAATGGATGAAAAGGAGGCCTTTGTCCAGCATCTCAGTTAAGTAATGTAGTATCTGAGGAATATTTGGGACAAGAGGGTCAATGCTGTGAGCCTGGTTCCAGGCACAGAATCTCTTCCATTTATCCGAATAGGCTTTCCTGGTGCTAGGCCTTCTGGCCTCCAGAATGACATCCATAACATCTTTGGAGAGAGGCACTGCTTGCTTGGCTAAGGAATCTGCCATGCAGCCAGGTTTGAAGTCTTGAGCTGGCTGTGAAGTATCTGATTGTTTTGCTGAGTCAGAAGATGTGGGATTTGAGGCAAAATCCATGGTGGAACTTGTGCTAAGTTCTTTAAGATTGGGTACCAGTGCTGGCGTGGCCAGTCTGGGGCAATCAGGATCATCTTTGGCTTTTCTTGTCTGGCTTTTATGAGTACCTTTGAAAGGAGAGGTAGTGGTGGGAAAGTATATACTTGCAGGTTTTTCCAGCTGAATGAGAGGGCATCCACTTTCCATGTGTGTGGGTGTTAAGTCCTTGTGCAGAATTTCTGTAGCTGGCAATTCATTGGGGATGCAAACAGATCTATGTCCAAGCTCTACCATTTTTGTGTTATCATTCTGAATATTTGTGGATGTAATTTCCACTCGTGCGGATCCATGATGTTTCTGCTTAAGTCGTCTGCCAGTGTGTTTTTCCTCTCCTGGCAGGAATTGTGCTTGCAGATGAACTTGATAGGTTAGAGCTGTGTTCCACAAGGTCATGGCTTGTCTGCAGAGGGGATATGAATGAGTGCCCCCTTGCTTGTTTATGTACCACATAACTTTGATGTTGACTGTCTTTAGTAGTAGTTGTCCTGGATGCAGAAGGTCCTTGAAATCTATAAGGGCATTTTATACAGCTAGTATCTCTTTTTGATTGATGTGTAGATGCCTCTGTTCTGCGGGCCACTTGCCCTGAATAATTTTTCCTGCCATGTGTGCTACCCAGGCGTAATCCGAAGCATCTGTTGTCAGTGTTTGCCTGGCTGTGGGTTGAGTGAAAGGCTGTCCCTTGTTGAGGTGACAGGCTTGAGCCCACCATCGAAACTCCTGTTGAAGGCAAGGAATAAGTGGTATTGCTGTTTCCAAACTGTGACAGTGTTGAGACCAGACGCTCTTTAGGTACCATTGTAGTTTCCTCATATGCAGTCTGGCATATGGAATTAGTAGTATGCAAGATGCCATGTAACCCAAGGCCTGCAGAATTTTTCTTGCATGGAGTTGGGTCTTTGTTGCCATCAATTAGAAATATTGAGTCAGTTGTCCTTGCTTGTCTGGCGTGAGATACGCCATCTGGGCCGTTGTATTTAAGCTGGCACCCAGGAATATTATCTCTTGTGAGGGCACTAGTTTTGACTTCTTTTCGTTTACTGTGCACCCTAGGCAAATTAGCAATCTTTTTACAAACGCCAGATGCTTTAGAAGAATGTATTTGCTCTCTGCTTGAATAAGGCAGTCGTCCAAGTATGGATAAATTTGAATTCCTTTTTGTCTGCAAAATGCAATTACTGGTGCCAGGCATTTTGTAAAGACCCTGGGTGCAGTAGATAAGCCAAAGGGCAGTGCAAAGAATTGGTAATGCATTGAACCTGCTAAGAATCTGAGGTATCTTCTGCAATTTTGTCTGAAAGGGACATGCAGGCATGCCTCCTTGAGGTCCAAAGTTACGAGCCAAGCTTTCTTGCCCAGCATGGGAAGAAGCTGCTGTAGTGTCAACATTTTGAATTTTGGAACATCCAAGTAAGTACTTAGAGAAGAAAGATCCAGAAAGGGCCTCCAGGCTTTGTCCTTTCTGGGAACCAGAAAGAGTCTTGAGTAAAATCCTTGTCCTTGCTCCTGTGTTGGTACCTTTTGAATAGCTCTCATGTCCATGAGTGCTGTAATTTGTCTTTGAGCCTCTGCCCATTGATTTGGTGGCAGATTTGGCATTCCTTTTAACCTTGGCAGAGTGTGAAAGTGGAACCTGTAACCTTGAGATACAATATTGAGAACCCATTTGTCTTTGGTGATCATATGCCAATTGTGACAGAAAAGTGCCAGTTTTCCCCCTAAGAGGGCTGCCAAGAGAGAAGTGTTTGGCAGCTGTAGTGGGAAGTCATTGGGGCTGTTTTTTTATAAGGTTGAGGCCTGTCTTCCCCTTCTTTCTGGGTTGAAGCACCCCATTGTCGATGCCTGTAAGAACCTTGTGGTTGACCTCTGCCTCTTGGATGTCTGTATCTGCCCCTTTGAGGTCTGTCTGAAACTGGAAAGGACCTATTCTTTGTTGGCCAATTTCTGCTAAATCGAGGAGGCTGAACCTGTAAGAAATCCTTCACCGTTTGCATAGATTTTGCATTATCCTCCATTTTCTTTAATACCTCTTCTGCCTTAACTCCAAATAAAACATCCTGCTGCAAAGGTGCATCCAATAATTTTGCTTTAACATGATCTGGTAAAGTCTGCTCTTTTAACCAAGCATGTCTTCCAATGACAGACCCTGTAACTGCTGCTCTACAGGAGGCCTCTAATGAATCAAAACCACATTGCAAAGTATGTTTTCTCACTTGTTCAGTTGCATGCAATAAATCTTGCATTTCCTTATAGTTAGGAAGATGTGAATTTGGAAGCATTTTTTGTTTCAACTGAGACATCAAATATTGCTGATATTTAAGCATGTGAAACTGGCAATTTAAGGCCCTCATTGCTAACGTTGCAGATGTATATACTTTCTTCCCCCATCTGTCTAATACTCTGGAATCTCTGTCAGAGGGGACTGGATTTTTTGCTGTAGAGGCCTTTACCCTTTTGGGACCCTGGGAAATAGTTTCAGGGTCAGCAACAGGGCTTTTATAAAGAAATTTGTGAGAGTCAGGGACTCTGTAGTATCTGTCTGGCTTAACTGGAGCAGGAGGTAAAGAATCAGGATTTAAACTGGATTCAGAATACACATCATCCACAATATCTAACACTGGCAGAATAGCAAGGGGTCTGTGTTGAGGTAATAAAAGAAAATCTCTGAGCCTTTTCTTGGATTCTGAATAATCCTGGCCCTCCCAATGGAAATGCTCCCTCATGGTATGTAAGGTTTCCCTAAAGGAGTAGTCCTCTGGTGGAGAGGCTGAAGGAATTGATTCCTCAGCATCAGAATCCTCATAAGGGGGTAAAGAGTATCCTTGGCCTGAGGATGAATCTGAAGAGATGGACACCTGGTCGGATGAGTCATAGTCTGCATCCTGTCTAGGCCTTTTATCAGGAGGAGGGTGGGACCCCCTGATCAGAGTAATTAAGTCTTTGGCCATTTTGAGCATCTGCTTCTTAGGCATGGAGACCTGTCCTGGTGGATGTTGAAGCTGTTTCTTTGTTTTTAAAGGGGTTTTAGACTTAGCAGAAGATTTAATGGTTAACGGAGTAGGTCTGAAAACACCCTCTGAAGCTGCGGGTTGTTCAGCTACTCCGGATCCCTCTGAAGGGTTAGTCTCAGTAAGCCGTAAATCTGGTGTATCCGAAGGCTCAGCCATCTCCACGTGGGAGTCAGAGGCGGCCTGTGGTTCCAAAGAAGCGGTCGTCAGGGGCTCCGAAGGCACCTTGCTGAAAAGCGGAGAACTGGCGACTGGCCTAGAAGAGGCTTCGTCATCAGTTTTGGGCCTCGGATGCCTGTCCTTGTCTTTGCGCTTTTTGTGTATCCCAGCCGTCGGTTGCTCCGACGGCATGGTGTAATTGAATTTTCTGCCAAAATAATGTCGGGCAAAATCAAACAGACGTTTAATAGTGCGCTTGTTAAACCTAGCACAAAACCGACAACCTGTGACGTCGTGGTCTGGGCCTAGGCATGGGATACAATAAGAATGAAAATCCTTATGAGGTATTTGCTTCCCACAAGAAATACAATTAACTTTTACTGACATCGGTCTGAGGCAAGAAAAGGTTTCCCCAACGGGGTACTTAGCTTTGTAGAAGACTTTGGTTCTGGATTCGGAATGGAAATCAAAGGAGTCTGCCGACCGGCACTTGCGAACTGCTTTTGCTTCGGGCATGAAGAAAATGGCGTCGGCTGCATCTTATATACCCCTGGCGCACTGACGTCAGGGAAGAAGTGACAGCAACCGAAGCTGGACCAAGACTTGGAAAATCTGGCCAACTGAGGGACCGCCTGACGGCAGGATAACCCAAGTATAATGACTGCAGCAGTGTAACACGATGAACATCTAAATGCCAAGAAATGCAGACTAGTATCCTTCAGGAAGTCAGCTACCCCCGGTAATTATCATATTGACAATACCCCCCTAAGAGTTGACCATGTAGCCAGGGACTTGAGGACACACACAGGCAATAATCTATCCTTTGACCATCACGTGTCTACAGCAGTGAGGAAATCATTTCTATGTTATCAAACTTATAAACAAAGGCATGGCATCTAGATCCAAGGAAGTCACTGTTCCACTGTATTCGGCATTCATCAGACTTATCACTGAGTAAAATACCCCCTTTGATATGCACCTAACCAGGCATATCCAAATGTCCACAGAGGTACCTCACTAAAAGAATACATGTTCTGTGCAGACCGCCATAAGGCCCTACCCCTATACTCTGTCTCCTACAGACCATTCAGGGTAGATCTAGCTCTGACATAGAAGGCATTGTCAGACCCCACTCAGATGGTCCTCCTGCATATCCACAAAGCAAACAGCACCAGAATTGCCCATTCTAAAGACTCAAACCTTGCCTGTGACATAAATACCACCTTCTGGAGAGACGGGTATGAATACCAGAAACTACCCAGTCTCTGGAACAGGTTCTCCATCCATGTGAAGCAGAATTCTTCCTTAACTCAATTCAGGACAATATTGGACAACTGGATGGGAGTACAGAAAATTAATTCCTGGTTTGGCACCTATGTCTCTAACGGACACAGGCAGCTTGTACATGGTACAGCTCCCTGCCCCCTGCTTGTAAATGTTTCATCTTGCAAGCCCTTGCTTACACTTATCAAGAGTACCAGAACTATTCAGAGATTTGGGATGCATGGCTAGGCTTAAAAAGGCCCTTGTGGTCGTTAACCTAATAAACACCTTTGAATCTAAAACTTAATTGCTGAATGACAGCCCAACATTTACAAAAGCATTAAAAAAATATAAAAAAAGAAAGTTAAAAATTACAAAC
Organism: Protopterus annectens; assembly: GCF_019279795.1. Classification (NCBI taxonomy): domain Eukaryota; kingdom Metazoa; phylum Chordata; order Ceratodontiformes; family Protopteridae; genus Protopterus; species Protopterus annectens. The sequence continues at coordinate 377,800,262 of NC_056743.1, read as the reverse complement.
TCTTAAATGACATTTATATTCCTACAGAGACCATAATATCAGATCTCCTAACTTAGACTACCTGAATATGTAACCTGGCAGATATTAGCCTCCTACTTTAATGTCTGTGAAAAGTAATTAAAAAATAATGTTCCCAATCCTGATGACCAGGCAAGATTACTGGACACATTACATATTTCTAAGGCAAGGCTAATCATAAATAGAAACTTCACAGGTTCTGTTCTTTAACCAGTTTACTACCCACTAGGCAGCTACTGCATGAGTGTCGTTTCGGGCTATTCATGTGTCCTCATGGAGCACTGTACAGGAAGACTTCACTAACTCCATACAGATAAAAACAGAAACAGACACATGGCATCATTAACCAACCTGAAACAGATAACTGTTCTGGGGGAATCTAACTTTTACAGTGGCAGAGAATCCTACATCAGGTACTGTAGAGACACAGCTCTATTTATTCAACATATTTCATGGTTGCCTGTATGACCACATCCACTGTATCATTTGTTATTGGGGTCTGCACCTTTCCTTTTACCCTTGGCTTCTTTTTCCTTGATTTTTTTGGGGGGCCTCCCACTTTCAGCCCTCACAGTACTCCACATCAGCCCACTTGCATGCATTCCCCTGATGATCTCTGTCCATGGTCTTTCATCTTGTACTTTTCTATCTCTACCTTTCCCATGTCATCTGGTCTAAATGCCTTCTGCCTCTTCCATGTAGGTCCTTGTCTGCCCTTCCTTCCTTCTCTGAAAAGCAAGTCAACCATTAACTGTAGCAAATACACTTTCCCTTAAACCATCTTCATTCCCTATTAAATCCCCCTATCCTCCCCCACCACAAGCTCTCTGTGGCAAACAATGTATCACACCTAAAACTTGGGACAAAGCCTCCTCCCCACTCTTCCTATCCAGCTGTAGTGCTTAATACATAATATGTTGTAACAATGTATGTAATATTCCAAAGACATGTATCTGGAGCATATCTCCCTGGGCCTCAACTGAAAATAGGCTGTGTCCTACTTGGAATTTCCCATTCATTAAATATTAAATAAATAAAATAAAAGTAAACAAATAGGGCATTCCTCTATTATTTAAGTATTTAGTATTTTAATGCAATGCTGATCTACTAAGAAAATGGCAGAAAAGTGATAAATTACATGGTAGTTAACAATCGGTTATCACTTAGTCTGAAAAGCTTTACTCTGTGATTGCATGAAAAGTATGCATCAGCAGCTCTAAGACAGCAAATTTCAACAACTGCATTAGAAAAAATGTATACTTTTCTCCATATTATTTTTCATCACTTGATACTGGTACAATAATACTGATTAATATATCTCTGTTTATACCTCTCTGATTGAGCGGACAGGTGATCCGCTGTGGCGACCCCTAGCCAGGAAAAAGCCGAATGAAGAAGAAGATATGCCTCTGATTGAATTCATCTGGCACCCAACTCAATTCCTTCTTTAATGTACATATTCTGTATATATTACTGTCATTACAATGTGTAGCACTGTTTCTACTTCTGTACCAATTAATGTTTATATATTTTTTCTGTATCTGTGTTCTTGCTGGACCTTTTCTCCCTGGGCCTTCACTGAAAATGAGCTCTTTTACGCCCAGTGGACTTTCCCGGTACACAAATGCAATACAATAAAATAAATAAATAAATACCTAGTTATGTTCAGATACTATAACACAAAAAGATACCAGAACCACACACAATAAAACACTGTTTTGTTTTAAACAATACATAGCCCCCTCTTATAAATATACAACAAAGCTAACTTCTATAAATAGTCACTTTAAAAGTTAAATAATTAACGTCACTGAAGTTCTAAAGGCTAATAACCGCAGAGTTCAAAGTGATGCCTAACTGTTCCAAATTATATAAAATAGTAATTAGAAAAAAAAAAAAAAAGTGTTTTGTCATCTTTTTTTTCCTGCGAGGGTAGGGGGATGCATATAATGAAAGTACTAAAGAAAAATTCTATGTTATAAAGAATTGTGTCTGGAAACTTCCTTATTCTCAACAATAACTTTTCATTTTTACATGTGCCAGCAGCCTCAGGCAAGGAGCTAGTGATTCAATACTGGAAGCTGGTTTGTGTTTCATGGATCTTGTCACATTCTCTACCTGTCATATTACTAATATACATCAAGCTCAGTAATAGTTTATATAGGTAGTTGTGCACGATCTGGAGTATTTTATAGTGGTATGACCACTAGCTCCCTATGTGTCAGAATAAACTACTGTTAGCTGCCTATTGGGTGCCAGGATTCGCCACATAACACAAGCACTCAGGTCACTCCAGAACAAGTACAAATATGACTCTGTCATTGTCCATGTTGGTGTGAATTACCTGAGCCGTACCTCCCTGGACTACATGAAAAGAGACATGGAAGAGCTCTCTGATCATGTAGCCCAGGCCGGTATGACCCTGACCCTGAGTAGCATCCTGCCCTCACCAAGAATGATACCACTGTATAAAGAAAAAATTCTCGATTTCAACAACTGGCTAAGTTTCTGGTGTCATTCAAAGGGGATCCAGTGCCTGCCCGCCTGGGATGACAAGCTCGACAAGCCACGCTGCTTCGCTAGAGACGGCTTGCACCTGTCACCCTGAGGCTTTAGAATACTGGCCAAGGCCCTCACCACCCCCATAGTGCCTTTTTTAGGCAAGGCTCAAAAGACAAACCCACCACCGTAAATAGTGCAAGTAACAAAAATGTGAGGGTAATGCTACTCAGTGCCAGAAGTCTAAACCTCAAAATGCACGCACTCGAGGCACTCCTCAGTATGGAGAAAATTGATATATGTGCAGTAACAGATACCTGGTTTAAGGCTCCAGACAGCACCCCAGCACTACCAGGCTACAACTCATACCATACATTTCGGCCACAGAACCCAAACCAAAATACAAAATGTGGGGGTGTATCCATATTCATCAAGGATACCCACACCTCCAGGTTAGTGGCACAGCACGATGCTTCAGAGATCATCCACGTGCAACTAACAACGGACAAAACTGCAATTCAAATTGCAGCTTGCTACAGATCACCCACCATGTCCCAGGACTCCCATTCCACGTATCTGGAAACAATGGGAAACATAAAGGTCCTACCAAACACCCTAATATTGGATGATTTCAATTACCCAAACATTAACTGGGAGAACTACTCAAGTGCTAACTCCCTTACCCAACATTTCCTAGAATTTATAAACTCAAATGCCCTGGTTCAACTGGTCAACACTCCTACTAGAAGTGACAACATATTGGATCTGGTAGTCACCAACATGGGCGACTGGTGTTCCACACTGGAGGTCAACCCCTCGCTGGTTAGATCTGACCATAAACAAATCACTTTGGATATCCACATTCCGCCCCCATCCCCAGACAAGAAATCCACTGTGAAAAACTTTTCAAAAGCAAACTTCACGTTACTTAAGACAGAGTTGGAAAGTTTCAAAGCCCCCATGCTGAAGGATAACAGTGTCCAAGCTGCAAAATCCTTTACTAATGCATTCTATGGGCACCTAGAAGAATGCATGGATCACGCCATCCCAAGTAAAACCAAGATTCACTCCTCCAAGAAAAGGAAACCAGTCTGGTGGACTCCTGCCATAAAAAGCTATATAATACAAGGAGGAGGAAACTAGCACAGAAGAGTAAAATCCCAAGAAGGGAAGACATCCCTGATCAGTATCAGCAAGAAACTTTAATCCCTCATAAAATCATCCAAGGCGAGCTTTGAAAGAAAAATTTCCAAGGACTCCAAAGATAACCAGAAGGCATTCTTTAGCTATGTCAGGAATCTAAGTGGCAATGATCAGATCTGCTCGGAGTTAGTGCAGAATGGCACAAAATACAGTGAACCGACCGATATCGCCAACATCCTGGCAGACGGGTTCAGCTCAAACTTCACCCCCCTCTCACCCCCAAAAGGGCCCATAACCATACCAGAAGAATGTAGAGTCCCTGAAAACACAGACACTCAGGTTAAAACAGCCCTCTCCAAAGCCAAAAACACAACATCAATGGGACCGGTGTCCCAGGCTGCATCCTATACGAGCTCAAAGATGAACTAACCCCTCACCTAAACACACTGTTCAAACTCGACCTCTCCACAGGCTACGTACCCATAGAGTGGCGCACAGCAACGGTTATTCCATTCCACAAAGGTTGAGCCACAACAGACCCCAGGAACTATCGCCCTATAAGCCTGACTAGCTTGGTTTGCAAGGCTATGGAGCGCATCATCATGGAACTCATTAACAGAGACACTGGGAACCTCCAAACACTGGACCCTACCCAGTTTGGCTTTAAGGGCAGATCATGCCTCCTAAACCTGGTGGACTTCTTTGAGATAGTTACCAAGGTTGTAGACGAGGGAAAGTTGGTACACACAGCCTACCTAGACCTCGTTAAGGCCTTCGACACCATTCCCCATTATGGTATTATAGACAAGCTCACCAGCCTGAACATAAACCCCTACGTCACAAGATGGGTTCCCAACTGGCTCACGGACAGAACCCACATGGTGAGAGTTGCAGGTGCTAGGTCCGACTCTAAACCGGTTACAAGTGGCATTCCCCAGGGCTCAGTCCTAGGACCTCTTTTGTTCGGCATATACTTTTCAGAGGTACAGGCAAGCACAGGAGGACTACGGCTGACCAAGTTGGCAGACTGCAAACTAGGGGCTATTACTGCCTCTCCGGCTGACACAGACATCCTTCAAAAGGGTCTCACTGAGACGGATACCTGGTGTCAAAATCATGGCCTCAAGCTAAATGCCAAAAAGTGCATAATCATCCCCTTTGGAAAAAACAAAGTATCCACAAACTACCACATAGGTAGTCCCCTAAATATGGAAGACGTAATAAGGGATCTGAGGACCCAAGTAGATAGTAATCTCACCTTTGATAATCACATTGCCAAAGTGGTTAGAAAATCCTTCTACGTGGCCCACCTAATCATAAAAAGGATTCGCATTCAGATCAAAAGAGGTCATTGTGCCCCTCTACTCATCACCCATCAGACCCATCATAGAGTACAATGCCCCATTTGGGATGTACCTTACAAGACACCTGCAACAGCTGGAAAGACCACAGAAGTACCTCACCAAGAGGATCACTGGCCTCAAACAGATGTCCTATGCAGCTCGACTGAAGAAACTCCAGCTGTACTCGGTCGTATACCGCCTACTCAGAGGTGATCTCTGCCTGACATACAAGGCCATGTCCAACCTAGAATTGATGGACATGCTCCACCTAAAGAAAACCTTATCCCATCGAGCCACATGCTCTAGGGATCTAAACCTCACCACAACAATAAATAGGACGTGCTGGAGGGATAGATTCCTGTCCCAGAGACTTCCCATGCTTTAGAACAAGATCCCAATCTACATTAGGTAGAGCTCCTCGCTAACACTCTTCAAAAGAAACCTTGACGAGTGGATGGGAAACAAAGTTTACCTCGGGGATCACTTCAGTGGCTCTGCTGTACAGAGGCACAGGGAACTAATCTAAGGGGGTGGCGAAAGCCAACACATTCTGGCTAGCTTACAAATGCCTTTGGGCAGATAGCCTAGTACCTACCTATGAACCTATTATAGCATTAAGAAACAAGGCAAAACTAATACTTTTTATAAACACACAACTAAATGCCCTGAATATAAAAAATATTTATTTTCCATTCTTGAGCAGGGAGTAAACAATTTGAGGAGTGGTGATTTTAAAACTTATCTTGAACAAAGAGAAACCTCATGGCAAATTAGATTAAACTCGGATAAAGAACCTGGCAGAAAGATGCTGTCAATATTAAATGTTTTTTAAACGACCGTAGAGTCTACATTACGAAACAACACTCAGTTTTTTGAATTGTAATTGATTAATTGTTTAAGTGAAGTAGTGTTCCCATCGGCAAGGTCAAACATTTTAGTAGTTTTAAACTGTGGGGTTCTGTATGTCCATTGTATTCTGATGAAGTTTTTTAAAGAAAGCATGGATTAAAGGTTTTATTACGCTAATACAGAATGGAGTCTACTTTGCACCCTGCCTGGATCCAGTTTTCGGCTCATGTTGTCGGTTATTTTTTTATGTGCTTAAATAGTGCATTCCGTTCATCCCCTTTCCCAATATCATAAACATGTTGGATATGGGGACAAGGGGATGAACAGAATGCACTATTTAAGCATATACAAAATAACCCACAACATGAGTTTAGATTTGCTGCTCTAGACCAAGTAGATCTTGATGAAAGAGGGGGTCCCTGTGATGAGTTTCTTGAGTTCATGGAACTCAAATGGCAGCTGAAACTCAATGCAACAACTATTCAAAGTCTTAATGAAGCCTTGTCTATAAGTAGCTTCCTGAAATTAAAAGCAGCATATCTTTTACAATGAAGTAATTTCTGTAGGTGTTCAAATGTATGGTATTTATTTTATTGATGTATCTATAATATGCATATATTATAAATCTCTTGACTATTTTTTTTTACAACATACACATATATCTTTTTATATAAAAAGAGCATGGTAGTTAGGTAGTACAGCATTGTTAGCATTATTAGGTAGGATGCAATTTAGTAATTCTTGTGCAATTTGTGCAACTTGTCTGAGAGAGGAGGGGCTTTTAATTGATGTAATTGTGTATTAGTAAATAAAGTTCATGGAGTGAGTGAGTATGTTTATTCTGATTATGTCCAGTGTTATTTGTGGACAAAAGCGCTAAATAAACGTTTTGTGGATTCAGCTTGGTTCCTGCTTTCTTTGGGTGTTTACCTACAGAATTGTGTGTGTGGTCTTTAACTGGTTGAATGTTAAAAAGTATTACAGCTCTCGCCAATTAATCAGTGCTTCACAGTGAGTTCTGTCAAGGACATTATCAGCGTATTTTGCAATTGTAGCTTGCGGCAGCTTATGCAGTAGGTGAGATTTTGGAATATTAGATAATGCATAAAGTAATGTAGACACTGACATTATAGGCTTTATTTAGTTGTGGTGATTCTGTTAGACAGGGTTTGATTTGTATAAAACTCAGCTTTATCATACATACTCAAAGGTGTAGAGTTTGAGATTACACAGTCATTATGCTTCCTGAAGTGTAATGTATGATCTATGAATTTGCCTGAACTAAGCACGTGAGACTTGTTCGATTGGTGTTACTTTGTCAAGTAAATGAGATTTTGCCAGAGCCAGACACAAGTGGTTTATTTGTACCAGTATTTAATAAAACAAAAATTGAGTATTTAGCCCAATTATTTTAGTCTTTGAAGGTTAAGCAGTACAGAATGCTGACTGAGGGAGGGAGTAAGCAGTACAGGTAACAGTGGAGTCATCAAAATACTATACTAATGTAGCACTAGCAATCTGGTCTATCTGTGTACTGAGCCTTGTGGAACACTTGTACTACTGGATCAAAAAGGAGAAACTGCTAGGGACAACTTTACTGCTCACGGTGTCCTAGCCACAACTTCCCAACCATTTTGTGCCAAATCTGCATTAGCCAACCTTTGTAAAAGGAGTGTGTGACAATATCAAAGGCCTTACACAGGACCATTAGAACAGCAGTGGTAGAAAGGCAGTTATTTTTTGCTGTGATTACCTATATTTAAGAATGATAAAAATAATTTCAGTGCTGAATCCAGGCTGAAAACCACGTTGTGTAGGTGATAAATTATTTAGAAGGTGATCATAGCTGCTTTGGGATACATTTTTCAAGTATTTTAGAGATCAGGACTACTACGGCAATAGGTCTAAAATTACTAAGGTTTTGTTCCTAATTTATGAAAAGGTACTATATAACATTGCTTCCATGGGACTGAAACAAAATTCGCTTATGGATCTATTTGTAAGTATCACAATAAGATTGCAATTTGCAGACATTCTCTACACTAAATCCACAATGGTTTAACCAGGTACTGGTGATAGCGGTAGAGTTGTTACCTCACAGCAAGAGGTTCTCCTGTTCGATTCTCGGCTTGGGAGTGCCTTCTGTGTGGAGTCTGCATGTCCTCCCCGCTGTTGGGTAGCGTTCGAAAGACATACGTGCGTAAATGGGCATGCCTTCGTTGAAGGTTGGGCGTCGAGCTAGCACCTCGACGTTTCATAGAAAAAAAAATCTACTGCCAATCATTAACGGACCGGAGTTCCACTGTGGCAACCCTTTACTGGGAAAAAGCCGAAAGACACACAACATTCAATGAGTGTGGTGAGGGGTACTAAAGAGATGCGAATTACGGGAAGGTATTCAAGAAGTCTGGTGAGGGGTACTACATAGTTGTGAATTACTGGAGGGTAGTCAATGAGTGTGGTGAGGGGGGTGCTACAGAGATGTGAATTATAGGAGGCAGGTCTGAAGATTTCTGAATGTCTAGGGCTACTGAATATTAAAGAATGGTCAGAGAAACACTGATATGTTTGATTAGTGGTGCTGAAGTAAGGATATATCACATGGCAATCAATGACACTGTGTAAGAATAAGAGTGGCAAGAGTAAGATGCTGGGAGTGGTATGAGTAAGACTGATAGTGTACGGACTGGTTTTATACTGGTGTAAAGCACAAGACAGTACAAAGCAGACAGTGTAAGGACTGGTTTTGTACTGGTGTAAAGCACAGGGCTAGTACAGCTCAGGCAGCTTGCTTGCTGGAGGACAGTGAGGGTTCTAAGATGTAGTTGTTGGATAAATAACGGGGAAAAGGCTTTGGCAGAGATGGATTCCTGTGCACAGCTAACTAGATGTATTCCTGATTCCATTCTTGTTGGAATTAGGGTGAAGTCTTAGGAGCTCCTCCTCTTACGACTGTATTTATAATTTTATGTCCTATACAGGTAGGCACACCTGGGTATGAAGCAGTCCACAATTGAGAAGGTGGAACAAAGATCGCTGTGTGCATTGTGTACCAAACCACAATGCAGTCACTGAATGGACATGCAGATAAATCCAGTTTGGCCAAGGAAAGTGAAAAGTCTGCATAAATTAATTTCTAAGGCTTTAATAATTAGTTCTCTCTCTGAATACACTTGGTAAGTATCCTGGGGTTAACTCACAAAAGGAAGAGGAGGACCTATTCAACATCCAGAAGGCACAGCAGCTAGGAGCCTTAGTAAACAGAGTTGCTATCACTATGCCAACTGGCAAACTGTGAAATGGCTGTACCACATTAATAAACAGGCAATGAGTGGATGAGGGAAACCGATAAAAGGGCATTCCTCAGCAGCTTGCACATAATACACAAAGGTAAAATGACGGCAACGAGTAACGTTTATGAGGAGCTGGTTGCGGCAGCTCTAAAGTTTTTCTGCTGTTGAATATGTGAGTAATTACAATGAATTTCGGACATATATTAAAGTTTTTTTGGAGGGATCTACAATGAGGAGTGCAGGGTTATGGTTTGTTGTCTAAATAGATTTATAATATGAAGCCACTGGGCTGAAATATTAGTAATGCTGCTACTGATAAGGATTTCTGAATGAATTTATTAAGTGGAGCTATAAATTAGATATGCTGCATAGATGAGGAAGGGGGCTGTGAAATAAAGAAGTTGGGCTTATAGGGTTGGTGAACTGCAGAAGTACATGGACCTTTACTGGAAGGAAAGGAAAGTATAAACTTACCGGGATGGTTGCAGAAATCGGAGTGGGAATACAGTATAGTGGGCAGAGACTTGCACATTAGTCTGAAATGGTCTACACATGCAGTTAAGCGCACAAGGATTGACTAAATTGGCTACTACAGAAGATAAGGTAAGAAAAAATAAAATAATACCTAAGTATGTAGAATTAAAATACAAAATCAGATGGGACACCAAGTATTGCAGGAGGAACCTGGCAACCTACTGCAAATGGACATAAAATTATTAGAACCTAAAGAAAGCAAAAAAGCAGTTCCCTTCATTGAAGTGATGGGTCAAAGGGAAATAACATCAGGAAGTCTGAAAAACAGCAGCAACCCTTAAACCAACACATTTGCACTACAGGCAATATCTGGGACAGCAGTATGCAATACACTGCTTCATTTCTGTGAATAAACTGAGCTGCAGTTTGTATTTCAAATATAAAAATGGAACTCACATTAACAGAGAAATGAAGATGCTGAAGAAGTGTCAGCAGGGAAGCTGTTAACTCGTTACTGAAGTATGTAACAAGTGATCATCCTGTGCTGGCAGCACGCCTGCACACTGTCACCTAGCCCCACATAACTGTGATCATCCTGTGCTGGCAGCATGTCTGCACAGTGTCACCTAGCCCCACATAACTGTGATATTCCTGTGCTGGCAGCACGCCCGCACAGTATCACCTAGCCCCACATAAAGTACAGTTGTGTACACTTACCATAAATGTAGATGTTCGAGTGTATTCACTGTTGCAGTGATTACATTTGGGTAATCTGCTGGCAGGTTGCCCTCAGTCGGCCTGAATTCCAAAGTCTTGGGTCCTGCATCGGTTGCTGTCTCTTCTTCCACGACATCAGGTCGTCAGGGGTATAAAACAAGCAGCCAACACCATTTTCTTTAGTTTTTCTTGCCCCCGATGTCAGGTACCCCCAAAAAGGTAGCAAAAATATATATATAAACTATATATACATACAACAATACAAACTTTACCTTCATCTACAAGCAAATGCACCACATAGGTTGTAGAAGATAGTGAAGGAAAGATAAACTCCAGAATGAAAGGGGGATGGCAGGCGGGTAACCTGGACTGCAACAGTGAATACACTCGAACATCTACATTTATGGTAAGTGTACACAACTGTACTATGTTCTTCATGTTTCACTGTTGCAGTCATTACATTTGGGTAGAATCCCAAAGCTATGGATGGGAGGCTGGAGCTAAACAGCATTAGGAGCGGCTATAAGGCCCTGCAGAACTGCAGTGGCAAAGCCTGCCCTGGACTTAGAGTAGAGAGGCAAATGATAATGCTTTGCAAAGGTGTGAACAGAACTCCAAGTAGCAGCCTCTAGAATGTCTTTGGTTGGTACTCCTCTGAGAAAGGCTGCTGAAGTAGCTGCAGCTCTGGTGGAATGAGACCTAATGCCCTTGGGCAGTGGTTTGCCATGGTGTAAGTAGCAGAAACTAATGCAGTGGCTTATCCACTTTGAAATAGTCTGCTTTGAAATAGCCTTTCCTTTTGATCCTGCAGCATATGTCACTAGTAATTGCTCATTTTTCTTAGAGCTTTAGTCCTGCTCAAGTAGAATCTTAGCTGTCGGTGTACGTCCAAGGAATGCAGAATTCTCTCCCCCTTGTTCTGTGGAGCTAAACAGCATTAGTGGCGGCTATAAGGCCCTGCAGAACTGCAGTGGCAAAGCCTGCCCTGGACTTAGAGTAGAGAGGCAAATGATAAGGTAGGCAGATGAATAGTTTAGTTAAGAGCCACACTGGAAATCACCTTAGGCATAAATGAAAGATTGGTCCTCAGAGACACCCTGTCTGGGTAAAATATGATAAAAGGCTCCACAGCCATGAGGGCTTGTAGCTCTGAGACTCTTCTTGATGAAGTAATTGCTAGGAGCAGAGCTGTTTTCCATGATAAGAACTTTAGATCTGCAGTAGCAGCTGGTTCAAATGGAGGCAGGGTGAGCTTTTCCAACACATAATTGAGGTCCCATGCAGGCATTGGTGATCTTCTGGGAAGCCTTAAATTTTTGGCTTTTCTAAGATATTGCTTTAGTAAAGGATAAGAAAAGATTGGTGGCTCTGTATTGTAATGAGCCGAAATGGCAGCGGCATGGATTTTTATTGATGAGAAAGATAGGCCTTTGTCAAGCATCTCAGTCAAGTATTGTAATATCTGAGGAATATTTGGTTTTGCTTTATCAGTTCCTTGTGCTTGACTCCAAGCACAGAATCTCTTCTATTTATCAGCATAAGATTTTCTAGTACTAGGCCTTCTGGCTTCCAAAATGACATCCATCACAGCTTTGCTGAGAGGTGTTGTTTGCATAACTACATGATCAGCCATGTTGCCAGGTTCAGTGATTGGAGCTGATTGTGCAGGATCTGATTGTTTTGCTGGGACAGTAATTGAGGTCTTTGAGGTAAGGTCCAAGCTGGGTATTGAGACAAGTTCCTTAGGATTGGGTACAAGTATTGGCAGGGCCAGTCCGGGGCAATTAGTATCATCTTTGGTTTCTCTTGTCTGACTTTTAGTAAGACCTTGGGAAGAAGAGGCAGAGGAGGAAAGGCGTAAACTGATAGGTTTTTCCAACTGAAGGATAGGGTGTCCACTTTCCATGCTTGTCTGTGATAAGCCCTTGAGCAGAATCTTTTCAATTGATAATTTTGAGGAGAGGCAAATAGATCTATGTCCGGGCTCCCCCATTTCTTTGTTATCATGCTGAAGACTTGTGGATCTAGTTTCCACTCGTGAGGATCCATAAGGTTTCTGCTTAAATCATCTGCCAGAATATTTTGTTTTCCTGGCAGGAATTGAGCTTGAAGATGTACTTGGTAAGTCAAAGCTGTGTCCCACAGTGCCATGGCTAGTCAGCAAAGGGGGTATGAGTGCATGCCCCCCCCCCATTTGTTTATATAACACATAACCGTGATGTTGACCGTCTTTATCAGTAGTTGTCCTGGATGCAGTAAGTCCTTGAAGGCGGTCAGGGCAATTTGAACAGCTAGCATCTCCTTTTGGTTGATAAGCAGATGCATTTGTTTTGGGTCCATATGCCCTGAATGCCAGTTGGCCCCCCTATGCATAATCTGATGCGTCTGTTGTTAGGGTTTGGCTGGCAGGGGGTAGAGTGAAGGCCTGTCCCATGTTTTGGTGACATGCCTTTGCCCACCACAGAAACTTCTGTTGTAGGCAGGGAATGAGAGGAATCATTGTTTCCAGACTGTGACAATGCTGACTCCATAAACTTTTTAGATACCATTGAAGTTTCCTCATATGCAGTCTTGCATATGGAATCAGTAGGATGCAGGATGCCATGAACCCCAAAGCCTGCAGAGTTTGTCTTGCAGATAACTGGGTTTTTGTTGCCATCAGTTTGAAGTAAGTAGTCAGTTGCCTTTGCTTGTCTGGTGTGAGGAAAGCCATCTGGGCAGTTGTATTCAAGCTTGCACCCAAGAATGTTATCTTTTGAGAGGCTACCAGTTGTGATTTCTTTTAGTTTACTGTGTACCCTAGGCATGTTAGAAGCCTTTTCATGAACACCAGGTGCTGAAGAAGAATGTCCTTGCTCTCTGCTTGAATGAGACAGTCGTCCAAGTAAGGATATATTTGTATACTTCTTTGTCTGCAAAGAGCAATTACTGGTGCCAGTAAAGACCCTGGGTGCAGTAGATAAGCCAAAGGGCAGTGCAGAGTATTGGTAATGCATTAAGCCAGCCTTGAAACAGAGGTATCTTCTGCACGATTCCCTTATTGGGACACGCAGGTATGCCTCTTTTAGGTCTAATGTCACCAGCCAAGCATTCTTGTCCAGCATGGGCAGAAGCTGCTGCAAAGTTAGCATTTTGAATTTTGGAATGTCCAGGAAAGTGGTCATAATTGATAAATCCAGTATTGGCCTCCAGGCCTTGTCCTTTCTGGGTACCAAGAACAGTTGAGTAAAAACCTTGTCCTTTTTCCTGCTCTGGTACTGGCTGAATAGCCCCATATCCATGAGGGACGTAACCTGTTTCTGTGCCTCTGCCCATTGATTTTTTTGGCAGATCCGGCCAACCATTTGCCATTGGCAGAGTATGGAAATGGAATCTGTATCCCTGTGATACTATGTTTAGCACCCACTTGTCCTGGGTTATTGACTGCCAATTTTGAGCAAAAAGTGCTAATTTTCCCCCTAAGGGTGCTGCCAAAAGATAAGTGCTTGGTGATGGCAGATGGAAGTCATTGGGGCTGTTTTCTGTAGGGTTGCGCTTTATCTCCTCCAGATTTGGAGGTAGAAGCACCCAATTGCTTTGACCTGTATGAATCTTGTGGCTGGTATCTAGAACTTTTAGGGCGTCTGGATTTGCCCCTTTGAGCTCTGTTGGACACAGGAAAGGACCAATTATTTGGAGGCCAGTGTCTACTGGTAGCTGCACTTGTAAGAAGTCTTTTACAGTTTGCATAGACTTAGCTTTGTCTTCAATTTTCTTTAAAACCTCTTCTGCCTTAATACCATGCAGCGTATCATGCTGTAAAGGTGCATCCAGTAATTTAGCTTTTACCTTTTCAGGCAAACTTTGTTCTTTCAGCCAGGCATGCCTCCTATTAACAGATCCAGTAACTGCAGCCCTGCAGGAAGCCTCTAAGGAATCAAAACCACATTGCAAAGTATGCTTTCCAACTTGTTCAGCTGCATGCAGTAAGTCCTGCAATTCTTTATTTTCTGCACATTCAGAAATCAACTTCAATTTCTGTTTCAGCAATACCATAACATGTTGCTGATACTTGAGCATATGAAACTGGCAGTTTAAGGCCCTAATTGCCAAGGTTGCAGATGTATAAACTTTCTTTCCCCATCTATCCAGTGCCCTTGAATCTCTGTCAGAGGGGGTAAGATTTTTTGCTGTTGAGGCCTTAACTCCCTTTGGACCCTGTGAAATAGTTTCAGGGTCAGCAGCAGGGTTTCTAAATAAAAATTTGTGTGAGTCAAGGACCCTGTAATATCTGTCAGGCTTGCTTGGAGCCAGAGGTAAGGAATCAGGAGTCAAGCTTGACTCTGAAAACACATCATCCACAATGTCTAAAACAGGGGGTATGGCTAAAGGCCTGTGCTGAGGGAGAAGGAAATCCCTGAGCCTCTTTTTTGATTCTGAGAAATCTTGACTTTCCCAGTCAAAATGCTCCCTCAAAGTATGCAACGTTTCTCCAAATGAATAATCCTCAGAAGGTGATGCAGATGGGATAAATTCCTCTGCATCAGAATCCTCATAGAGAGGTATAGATAATTCCTGATCAGAAGAGGAATCAGAAGAAATAGAAACCTGATCTGAAGATTCATAATCAGTGTCTTGCCTAGGCCTCTTATCAGGAGGGGGTTGGGAACCCCTGATCAAGGTATTTAGGTCTTCAGCCATTTTGATCATCTGCTTTTTAGGCACAGCGGCCTGTGAACATTGCTCATGAGTCGATTTTTTAGCTTTAGAAGTTGCTTTTGTCTCTGGTTTTGCAGCTGTCGTCGGTTTTATATACAAAATGTTGAGGCCTGAATACACGCTCAGACGCCGGTGCCTGCTTAGAGGCTCCGGACCCATCCGAGGGAGAGACATCCGTAGGTACAATACGTTGAGTATCTAGCGGCGTGCCGGACTCCACACGGGTCTCGGTAGGGGCCTGTGACTCGAAAGTAGCGGGTATCAGGGGCTGCGAAAGAGCCTGAGTACCGGTGACTGGCTTAGGAGAAGCTTTGTCGTCGGTTTTGGACCTCAACGGTCTGTCTCTGTCCTTTTCTTTGCGTTTTTTGTGTACTCCGGTAGTTGGATTGCTATCTGACGACATTTGAGGGCAGTTAAATCTGTTTCCAAAATATTTTGAGGCAAAAATATACCGACGCTTAATGGTTAAATCTAGCACAAAACCGACAGCCAGGCACGTTGTGATCAGGGCCTAGGCAAGGAATACAGTATAAATGGAAATCCTTATGAGGTATTTGCTTTCCACAAGTAATGCAATTATTAACTTTTTCTGACATCGGAATGGAGCAAGAAAAAAGTTTCCACAATGGGGTACTTAGCTTTAGTGAAGACTTCAGTTCTGAAACTGGAAAATTTCAGGAGTCGGCCGACCGACACTTGCGAACCGCTTCTGCTTCGGGCACCATGCGGCAAGAAAGACTAAAGAAAATGGCGTTGGCTGCTTGTTTTATACCCCTGACAACCTGACATCAAGGAAGAAGAGACAGCAACCGATGCAGGACCCAATACTTTGGAATTCAGGTCGACTGAAGGCAACCTGCCAGCAGATTACCCAAATGTAATGGCTGCAATAGTGAAACACGAAGAACATCTGTGATCATCCTGTGCTGGCAGCACGCCCGCACAGTGTCACCTAGCCCCACATAACTGAGATCATCCTGTGCTGGCAGTACGTCTGCACAGTGTCACCTAGCCCCACATAACTGAGATCATCCTGTGCTGGCAGTACGTCTGCACAGTGTCACCTAGCCCCACATAACTGAGATCATCCTGTGCTGGCAGCACGTCCACACAGTGTCACCTAGTCTTACATAACTGGTAATGTGCCGAAGGACTCAACTATGTGCCTTCAACTTCTCTAACAAGCAATCATCAAACATTTGCCACACTTCTCTTACTCTTAATTCAGAAATAACCTAACAAATCTGTAGAAAATGATAAAATACACACACTGTCATAACTTGTTTCCCACTGACCCAATTTCCTTTCAGTTCACAGATTTCTCTCCATAACAGAATTGCTTCTGCATTTCCGTGTTGCACCTGACCAAAAATATAGGAGATGCTTTTGTTCTAAACTGCCTTGAAAATAAGATAGGACACCTCCATGCAACTCTAACAGTTCCACAGCTCAAACTGGCTGTGTAACAAGTCCACTGAAAGAGCAGCTCTGAACCACATTCCATAGCCTAAACATCTCATGGGACAACTAATTATTACATCCAAGGAAGAAATCAATCATTTTCTCAGTATTCAGATCACAACGAAAGTGTCACAAGCACACAATATATACACCCCCCAAAAAACTCAACCATGTATACAGAAATGCTATATTAGAAAAATTTTGATGCAATTCTCCATTTTCCATAAATACGTGTGTGCGTTCATATATACAATACCCTTTGTAAACATGTCTACATACCACAGTTTTATTTATCAGATGACAGGATATAAGACAACTAACCTCACTGCCTAGATGTGTTCGGATGCTTCTGATATAAGACTCAACGCGGTCATCCTTCAGTTCCACACAAGCAGGCTGGCCAACCTGCATGCCGACTGGTCCCGCTATTTTCACCAAAACATTAATCAGCTCCCTTGCTTGATCTAGACACCTCTTAGGATAAAATAGTACCCAAAAGTTCATTGGAATCTGTACGTGAAAAAAAACAAATTAACTCAGTTTATAAAAAAGGACAAGGATTACATTAATTCAGTCAAAAAATAGTTCAGTGAAAAATAATTGACAGCCTACATTTTCATGGACTGGCATCAGAACACCAGAAGGTGTTCCTCTGATCTCGTTTCTTGGTCAGCCCAAATCATTCTTTTGCCCCCCCCCCCACACTTTTTTGTTTTACTGACATAGTACAATTGCGTAGCTTCCATTTACCTGTAACAGTAGATATTTGTAGAATGCACTGCCTTACTGGCACATGGATAACAGTGCCCTGCTACCCTCCCACTGGCAGCCTCTCAAAGCTAAAAACTCGTCCCACTGCCTGTCATGTAAGAGTGAACGAGCAATCACCAAGCCGGACCAGGACAGCCCTTCACACTCACAGACAGGACCCATTCAGTTTTCAAGGGGCCAAAAAGGAGCAGATGAAAACACCAGCTTTGTGAACACTTGCTGCTCCAAACCAAACACACAACAAAAAGGTTGCTGAATGAGAAAAAACAGCAGCAGCAATTCCAACAACCAGCTATATATAAGCGACAAAAAGGGGGGAATTTTGGGATGGTAGATAAGTACTACCAGCATGGCAGTTTACTCTCTGAAGATCTATTGTTACAGGTAAGTAAAACCTACACAACTGTACTATGTTAAACAAACAAACTGCCTTATCCAACCTAAGAGGAGGAAGGATAAGGGTGCAGGGTCAGCCTGGGAAAGGATCCTCGCAAAGCCTGCTCTTGGTCTAGAAAAATCCAGTTTGTAGTACTTTGTGAAGGTATGGACAGAAATCCAAGATGCTGCCTCTAGAATATTTTGAGTCCACTATTTTCCAATAAGCCACTAAAGAGGATAAGGCCCTGGTGGAATACACATTTATCTTTACCTGGTTCTCCTTGCCATGGTGGGTATAACAAAAAAATATCAGAAGACAACCAACATGCAATGGCTTGATTAGGGATGGGTTGACCTTTCAGCCTTCCTAAAGACTTTGTCCTGTCAAGGTAAGTTACCTATGCACATCCAAGACAAGAAGTATCCTCTTCTTCTCATTCTTAGGAAAAAGAACCCAAGAAGGTTAGACTGATGGAGGGTTAACTCTGAGACCACTTTCAGCATGAAAAAAGGATTAGTGCATAATACAACCCCATCCCTGTGTAAAATCAGATGATTGCCCCACCATGAGAGCCTACAGCTCAGAAACTCATATTGCAGATGTCAGAGTAATAGAAATAGTTGGTCTGATTTTCTAAAAGATTTTGTTCTATCCAAGTAAATTCATTAATTGTCTGGGGACGTCTAACATATGCAAGCAGTAATCTCCTTTGTTTGAGAAATTTGGAAAGAAGACTGATACGTCTATGGTCTGGTTGCTACTGGAGTTTGACACCACCTCAGGAAGGAAGGAGGAGGGATTAGTTCTAAGCAATGCTCTCTCTTTGTGGAAAATGATATATGGATATTTCACACACAGATTTAACTCTGAAATTCTCCTGGTGGATGTGATAGCTACTAGAAAGAAGGTTTTCCAGGATAAAAATATTAGGTCACAGGTGGCTGTTGGCTCAAAGGGCTGACTAAGTATTGCAAGACCAAGGTTAAATCCCAAGGCACTACAGGATCTTTGAAAGGTGGCTTCAAATACAGAGTGCCCTTAAGAAAAGTTTTGCAAAGGGGGGGGTGAGTCATCAAAAAATGATCATCAAATCGATTATGGAAATTCAAAATGGCAGCTACATGAACTCTAATGGTAGAAGTTGAGGCTCCCAACTGAAATAATGTGGCTAAGTATTCCAGGACCTTATCAACCAGAGTTGAGAAAGGATCGAAACTGTTTGTGTTCGACCAAATAAAAAATCTCTTCCATTTGCTAAGATAAAGTTTTCTGGTGAAAGGTTTATGAGAAGCCAGAAGTATCTTTTGCACTGGGGAGGACAAACTGTTTTACCTGGCAATTACTGGAAGTGGAGAAACCAAGTCATCAGCTTGAGATGCTTTAGGCTGGGATGGACCAAGCCCTGAGGGTGAGATAACAGGTCTGGAGTTGGATCCAGAAGCCACGGGCTGTGAACCAGGTAAGGCCAGAGAAAGGGAAACCATACTTGACAAGGCCAATAAGGTGCAAAGAGAATCACTCTGCTTCTCAACCATTGGGCTTTCCTCAGAAATTGGAGAATTACAGGGATTGGTGGGAAGGCATATAGAAGTCCTGGGGGCAGTCCTGGAGAAGTGTATCTCTTGGGGACTCCCAGCGAGAGGGGGATAGTGCAAAGTAGCTGCTGCATTTGTGCTTTATGGGAGAGGCAAACAGGTCACAGCAAGGGTGGCCCCATCGACGAAAGATTCTCGTTGCTATGCTGGGATTGAGAGACCACTCGTGAGGTAGAAGGATGCACCCGCTTAACTTGTCCGCAATCATGCTGGAATTCCCCGGAATATGCATTGCTATGAGAAAGCAGTTGGAGGTGATTGCCAATTGCCAAATTCTTATGGCTTCCCGACATAGTGGGTAGGATCTGCTTCCCCATTTGTTAATGTGCCAGACTACTGACATGTTGTCTGACTGTATAGCAATTGTGCATGAAGGAAGGCCAGACTGAAATGCTTACAACACTAAAAGCACTGCCCTCAGTTCTAGGACATTGATTTGCAGACTGGCCACCTGAGGGGACAAAGCGCCTTGGACAGTCTTTACCTGAAAATGCCCCCACACACACACACACACACACACACACTATCAGGGAAGCACCTGTGGTCACTATGGCCTTGGGCTGAGAGTAGCAGAAGGGCCGACTCCACAAATTCTCCTCTTGCTTCATCCACCAAGACAAATCCTTCTTGCAGCAGTTCGTTATTACAACTGGATGAGACATGGGGTGAGTTAAAAGAGACCATTGTGATGCCAAGAGCCATTGAAGCAGCTTCATGTGATACCTTCACCAGGGGGACAAAAGTGATTGTTGCTGCCATGGACCCAAGAAGTTGTAGAACCAGATGAGTAGGAACTTGATCTTGAGAGAGTATCACTTGAACTTGCAACCTCGAGTTTAACAACCTGTGATGAGGAAGGGATGCCACGCAGGATTTTGTATTTACTTTTGCTCCGATGAATTCTAGGTCCTGTGTGGGAGATAGCTGTAATTTTTGTTGACGGAAATGCCCAAGAACTCGGCAAGGCATAGAAGAGAGTTCTATGGGACAAAGCAGTTGATGCATGGTGGGGGCAGTGAGTAGCCATTCGTCTAGATATGGAAACACACACAATCCCTATAATCTTAAGTGAGCTGCTACAACTGCCATGCATTTGGTAAGCACCCTGGGGGCTGCAGTGAGACCAAAGGGCAGTGTTCGAAATTGGTAATGGCTGGCTCCTAGCCAGAAGCAGAGAAATCTTCTGGAGCGCTTGTCTATCATTATGTGGTAATATGCATTCTTAATATCGGGTTTACCTTTATAACGGCGATCTCAAAAAGGTCGACCACACTTCCGCAAACTCCGAAATGCGAACGTCCCAAATGATGAACACCACATATGCGAATGGCTAAATCTCACCCCCTTTTGACTCATGGTAGCACTGGTGTGGAGGTGTAGCACAGCCAGAAATGTTGAAATTCGACATTATTTCGACATTTTAGAAGTGCTGCTGTTTCAAATTCGCAGAAAACGGGTCGGCGAAGTGGTAGGTCGATCTTAGGTGATCGACGATATAAAGGTAAACCTTAATATATAAACAGCACATCTGATAGTGTTCCTGTAGAAAGGAAAGGATAGACTGAACCGTAACCATCCGGAAATTTGTCTGTTGTACAAATCTGTTCAATACATTCAAGTCAAAGATTGGTCTTCAGTCCCATCTTTTTTGGCACCAAAAATAATTTTGAGTAAAATCTAGATCGTATCCGGTATGGTGGGACTGCTTGGATAACTTTTTGAAGGAGCTTTTGAATCTCTTGTGCTGCTATATCCCGCTGACTGGGTGGAACATCGGGGGTTCGCCTTTCAGTTTGGGAAAGAGATTGAAGGGAATGCAGTAACCTCTAGTAATTACTGTCTGCATCCAGGAATCCCATATCACAGAGTGCCAGGCTGTGTGGTGCACAGAAAATCTTCCCTCGACTGCTTCCAGAGGTAAGCAATTGGGTGGTGGCTCAGGAGTGCTGGTAGGGTTGTCCAGAGAAGGAATCCCTGGACCGCTTGTAGGGTTGTCCAGAGAAGGAATCCCTAGACCCCTGGTTGCATGGACCCCCCCCTGCCATGGGAGGGGCATTTTCAGAGGTTCATAGGTTGGTACTAGACTATCGGCCCTTGGGCCTATACAAGCCTAGCCATAACAATTCCCTGGATATTTCTTCCCACAATATTTATAGGTTCATAGGTTGGTACTAGGCTATCGGCCCTACGGCCTATACAAGCCTAGCCATTTTCCTGAAGAGTTCCACCTCTGCCCAGGGGGGGGGGGGGGGTACTCATCACGTGCATCCCAAAAAGGCCCGTAGGTCTTTTTGAACCACATCTTTTCACTCCTCTGATGCCTGGAGTAAGGTCGCTGAAGAGTGGAAAAATGCATGTCCACAGCAGAAAGTCTCTTTCCATCCTTCTCACACCTGGCTAATGTGCGTCTGACTTTTGGGACAAACAATGAATTAGCATCCACTGTAGCACTGACAAAGGATGACTTGAAGGGGTCCGCAAAATCACACAAGCGCATCCAGGCGTGGCATCTAATGGCAACACCTGTACCTGCTGCTCTTGACATTCCATTGGCTGTATGTGCAATAAGCCACATGGACAAATAAGATATCAACTCCAGGGTGGCAAGCCTCGAGGCAACTTTGTCCCAGACCTCGTCAGACACTGCTCCTGTCAAGGTATCCGAAAGCTCGGTTATAAGATCTCTTTGTAGTCAAGTGAAATTTGCCAAACAATTCAAGGACCAAATAGCAAAGGTTGATGAAGCAAAGACCCGTTTCCCAAATCTGTCCATCATCCAGCAGAACTCTCTTCGTCAAGTTCCTTTTAAGTGGCGGCTGCCGCCGCCACCACCATGGCATCCACTGCTAGACCCATCGTCCAGTGGGGCTGATCCTCAGGGTCTGAAAGAATTTTGTCCGGTCTCCGAGGAATTGGCTCTATAGTGTCAGGAGCCTTCCACACATGCTGCATGATTAGTTTTAATATTTCATCAGCAGGCAGGGTCATCCAAGAAGTAGATGGTTGGGCACGAAAACAGATTCTTCAGAAGATGGGTTTGAGGACTTTCAATCACCCCTCTGTTTCAGACCTTCCAGGATATCTCCAAAGGAGATATCTTCAGGGTGTGATCGTGGGGACCCTTCCCCTTCATAGTAATCTGTACACTCAGTGACTGATTCTTCGGGAGAATCCATGTACTTCCTCCTGCACAATCTCTTACAGGGTGGCTCCTCACGGGGGAGATCCGAGGGGAACTCTGAAGTGAGGGGACTCTGTATTAGGGTATATTGCTGCTCTTGTGCCCACTGTCCCGATGTAGCAGACTGAGTGAGCTGTGAGCCAGAGGGTACAAAAATACGTCACTCCGACGGGATGGTACCAACTGTGAGCCTGGTGAGGCTAGGGCGCTCTCTGTAATCTGGAAGGCAGGCCTGCCCAAAGAGGGAAGGGAGCCCGGAAGTGAGAAAGCCAACCTTGGAACCAGGGTCACACTCTGCTCCGACAAGCCGCCGCCCCAGAGCAGGAGCTGAGAGAGGACTTGAAACCACCAAGAGCCATGGACAGCACCATAGAAAAATATTGGTGCCAATCCAGGGATCCCGGAACCGGCAGCCAAGTCTTGGTCCTGTTGGTACAACGGTTCTGATGGAGCCGAAGACCACGGAATACGTTCTGATACCAAAGTGAGATCCACCATCGGTACTGAAGTAGTTGGCACCGGGCATGTCGTAGTGTGCTCCAAGACCTGCAAAGAGGCTGAAGGAGGAAAATAAGTGGGAGTCCTGGGAAAGTAAGCCTTGGCTCCAGAAGGGAGGAAGGTCTGAGAGGGAACAGGAAGACCTCTGGTTGCCAAGAGCTGATCCACCAATCTAACTACATCTACTTCCGATAGACTCCTTGAGGAGCAGATGGACATTCCCTAATGGGATTCCGGTCTTTCTACAAATGGACTTAACTGCTGCCCCAAAAAGGGGTCTATTGACGGGGAGTATCTACTTCTGGGGGTAGTTGGCATCTTGACCTTCGGCACCATGGTCTTGTAAACAGAAAGCTGTCTGGCAGGGGAAGATGGAACCAAAATATTTGAGGAAGCCACTATCGGTACCGGAGAGGTTGTTGGTACCCAAGACAGGGTCGGCACTAAAGGTGTCTGGGTAGTTAAGAATGGTACTCGGCACCGTGGGAGACTTTATTTTCAGTGCCGGAGCAGATGCCAGTGCAGTCTTTGGAACTTCTGACTTCAGTTTCGATGAATGAGTTGAAACCTGAGACTTTGCAGTCTTAGATTTGTGTACCTTGGGGGAAGATGGTACCGAATGGCTCCATTTTTTTATTCTGTCTTCGGAGATTTCGAAGTCTGCACCTCAAAGTGCACTTCACCAAAAGGACATTTTAGTAATCCTTTAAGGATCAACTTGTTTCACCTCTCTGCAAGAGACTGGCCATTGAAACCCTTACACATGGTGGTTGGATTTCAAGATGAGGGACACCTAAAGAATAAACACAAGAAAGATGCCCATCGGAACTGGGCATCTTCCTGCCACAGTCCCTGCACTGCTTGAACCTGGAGGTTCCTTTCTGCTTATCTGCCATTTTTCTAGCCAGACAAAAATATGCCCGTGCGCACACAAAAACACACACAGACACACACACACACACATCACTCGTCAAACAGGAAAGGTAAAGTTTTTTTCTTTTTTTAACTATACCAACAAGGGTATGTCAAGATTACCCAAAGAGAAGGATAAGAGAAACAAAGAAAAAAGAAGGGAAAGAGAAGGATACCAGCGATGGTATCAAAGAATTACCAACAGGGAGAAGGGAAGGAGGTGTCTATATCAACGATGGTAACTTAGAATACCTTGAGGTAAAAAGGGGGTTAAAAAGTAAAAACGGGGTTAAAAAGTAAAAACAGAGTCACTCACACCAACATTAAGTTTAGAATAAAGGGTAACTACCAGAAAAAAGGGTAGAAAAATACCTGGATAACAAAAAATTTGAGCACTTAGCTGAGAGCAAGGTCTGAAGCGTCCAATTTTCTATGCGGCAAATGAGATCTGAGGTAATGGGAAGACAGGAAGCATGGGTAGTGCCTTAGCGGGAGAGTTTTTGGCTGCCACAAGCTAGTATAATGGCTGAGTTGTTTCCAAGGATTCGGAACCAAACCCATCAGTCAAGTATAAATGAAGACTGACAACATCAGAATTACCTCTCTTGCTTGATCTAGACACCTCTTGGGATACAAAAGTACCCAAAACTTCATTGGAATCTGTATATGAAAAAAGACAAAATAGTTCAGTGAAAATAACTGACAGCCTACATTTTCATGGACTGGCATCAGAACACCAGAGGGTGTTCCTATGATCTCGTTTCTTGGTCAGTCCAAATCATTCTTTTGCCCCCACCCTTTTTTTGTTTTACTGACATAGTACAGTTGAGCAGCTTCCATTTACCTGTAACAGTAGATATTTGTAGAATGCACTGCCTGACTGGCAACATGGACAACAGTGCCCTGCTACCCTCCCACTGACAGTCTATCAAAGCTAAGAACTCGTCCCACTGCCTGTCATATAAGAGTGAACGAGCAATTACCTAGCTAGACGAAGACAGCCCTTCACACTCACAGAGGACTCATTCAGCTTTCAAGGGGCCAAAAAGGAGCAGATGGAAAAAAAGAAGTTATGCACTTAACATAACATTTCCTGTTTGTAGTCTATCTCGCCTACATTCTTGCTGGATGGCTCGGAGCCAATATTCGGCTCCGACTCGGCCGATACTAAAGCTCGAGAGCTTTTACTGACTCGAGGCTAACCCCTATCCCATGGTGCCTCATGGCAATTCCCCAGATCTTGTTTCCAAGAAAGTAAATAGCTACATAATAGTAAGTAAACTATCAATAACTATGCACATACACACGGAATACATTGTATTACTATCCATGTCAAGAGGACGGACAACTACAACCAGGTCAGACAGCATAATGGATAGTCCACCAGTTCCTCCAGGAAACACGAAGGGGGAAGGAGGGTGGGACGCAAGAATGTAGGCGAGATGGACTACAATTTTTTTATTTATTTTATTTTATTTTACATTTGTTAACCGGGCTAGTCCAACTGGATACATGTCCATTTTCAGTGGAGGCCCGAGGAGAAAAGCTCCGCTATCTACAGAAAAGCTCCGCTATCTACTACATGGCAGGTATAAGAAAAATAAGAATATACAGAATACGCAAGGCATTTAAACCACAATTACAGGATGTTCAGTAAAAGGTGGTAGTGAGACATAGCAGTTACTTAAGTACAGGTAGGCATAATATGTAACAGAATTATTTACATTGTTTAAAAGTTTAACAATAAAAATACGAAAAAAGTATAATTTTTAGTTGAGAGAGTCCATTACCCAGTAGAAATGGAAAGTTTGGAGAGAGAGTTGGGAGAAAGTGAACAGGAGGCACGAGAAGGGAGGAGGTAAAAAGATCAGCTAGGGTTATTGCAAGAGCATAGCCAGTGGTTGGTTAGAAAGTGTTTCAGTTTAGTTTTAAATAGTGGGATGGAAGTTTGGGCTGTAAGGTCTGGAGGAAGTTGATTCCAAATTTTACCAACTGAGTTGGGAAATATAGAGTCACCTGCGGTGTTCTTAGATAAAGAAGTTTGAATAAGAATTTTATTGGAAGAGCGTAGGTTTTTTAGGTTGTTGTAGGGTTTTATAAGGGTGGAGAGCATTGGTGTATTCTCCGGGTGGAGAAGGGCTTTATGGGCAATTGTAAGCTGATAGTATTGAATTAGGTGGGGTAACTCCAGCCACCCTAGGTTTAGGAGGTTCAGGCAATGATGTGTTTTGTATGGAGAGGCAGTGGCAAATCTGGCAATGTTGTTGTAGGCTGCTGTAAGCTTATTGAGGTTATATTTTGAAAGATTAGTATAAATGGGAGAAGCATATAGTAGGGTACAGATTAGGTGGGTTCTAGCTATGGTAGTTCTTGCTTCCGGAGTTAAGAAAGATTTGATTCTGTAGAGAGAACCTAATTTTCTATTAGTTGCTTTTAAGATAGAGTTGATATGAAAGTCAAATTTAAGTAGGTTGTCAATAGTAATACCCAAAAGTTTGGTTGTTTGGTCTGGAGAGATAAGGGTGCCATTGTCAGAAGTAAGTGTGAAGTTAATAGAGGGAGACAGGTGTGTGGGTAAAAAGAGGAGAAGTTTAGTTTTCTTAGGGTTTAGGAGGAGACAGTGATTGGAAAACCATTTCTCTATAGTGGTAAAAGTTTTTTGGGTAAGGTAGTGGAGGTCAGCTTGGTTTGTGGCAGAGCAAATGATGGTGGTGTCATCAGCGTATTGAATACAAGTAGTTAGAGGGGTGGCAAGATACAGGTCGTTAATGAGATGGAAAATAGAAGAGGACCTAAGATGGAGCCCTGAGGGACTCCTATAGTGGTGGGGAGAAGTTCAGAAAGATTGTTGTTCCATAAAACAGCTTGTTTCCGATTTTGAAGATAGGAAGTAAACCAGTTTAAGGCAAAGTTATCAAGAGAGAGAGATTTTAAACGATGTAAGAGGAGTTGGTGATTGACCATGTCAAAGGCTTTTGACAGGTCTACAAAGAATGCTGATGAAAGAAAATTGTTCTTGCGGTTTTTATTAATGGAGTCAATAAAGGACAATAAAGCTGTGGTGGTGCTATGGCAAGGACGAAAGCCATGTTGGCAGTTAGCGAGGAGATTATTGGATAGGAGGTGATTAAGTAACTGTTTGTGGATGCATTTCTCCATTATTTTTGCAATAGGAGATAGCAGCGCTATTGGGCGGTAGTTGGAATACTCAAACGAATCACCCCCTTTGAAAAGAGGGATGATGTGAGAGATTTTCCAGAGTGAAGGTATAGTACTTTCATTTATGGTTCTGTTAATTAGTATAGAGATAGGGTAGGCTATAGCTTTAGCACCTAGCTGGAGATATTCAGCTGGCAATTTGTCGGCTGAGGGGGTTGAAGGTTTAAGTTTTTGAAGTAGGTAAAGAATATAGGAGGTGGGTATGGGTTTGAGCTGAAATAGTGGTGGAGTGCAGCTTGGGTTAGCTAGTAGAGAGGTGTCAGGGCTTTGTTGGTTGGCTAGTTTAAGTATTGTTGAAGTAAAGAAGTTATTGAATGCATTTGCTGTTTGTAAGGGAGAGTCAGGGCTGGAGCCTAGTGGATTGGGTGTTTCAACTTTGCCAGGGGATAGTAGTGTGTTAATAGATTTCCAAAATGTATGTGGTTGGTGGTGGGAGGATTGCTGTTATTTTTATCTTTTATGATAGCTATCTTAGTCATGTTTCTTTTTTGTTTGAAGCTAAGGTGATCAATAGAGTTTTTAGTGGTTCGCCATTTAGTCCAGGCTTTATTCCTACTAAGGATTAGTTGTTTAGTGTTGCTTGTAAGCCATTGAGCTGTCTTAGATTTCATGCATATGGAACGCATGGGGGCATGATGATCAAGAATAGTAAGAAAAGTATTATTAAAGTGGTTAACAGCGTCATCTATTGGGAGAGTTTTTAGAGGTGACCAGTTAACTAGGCTGAGTTCATTTTGAAAGTGATAGGGGTCGAAATGTTTTTTGCTGCGAGATAAGCGAATTAGGGGAGGTGTTGCTAGATGTGTTTTGTGCCTAATAATGTATGTTAGAGAGTGGTCACTAAGGTCATCTGGGAGGGTTCCTGTTGAATACTTTTGTTGGGGATTATTTGTCAAGATCCAGTCGAGAATGGTTTCTTTATTATTGTTTTTGTTCTAGTTGTGGAATTAATGGTTTGATAGAATCCATGCAAGTCAATAAGGGTAGATGGAT
Organism: Protopterus annectens; assembly: GCF_019279795.1. Taxonomy (NCBI): domain Eukaryota; kingdom Metazoa; phylum Chordata; order Ceratodontiformes; family Protopteridae; genus Protopterus; species Protopterus annectens. The sequence continues at coordinate 377,772,219 of NC_056743.1, read as the reverse complement.
TAGTTTGTTTGCATAGGTTCCAATCGATATTAAAGTCACCTAAAAGTATTGTTTCTTGGAGGAAATTAAGTGAGAACCAGTTTAGTAGGTCTTCTAATATAGGGGGATTGTTGCCTGGGGGAAGATAAGTGCAAGAATAATGTTTATAGTTTTGTGTGGGTTGAGGGAAAATTTGGAAATAATAGTTTCACCATTAGTGTCATTTGGAGGGGTATGAATTGTTTTACTTACTTCTAGTCCGGTTTTGAAGAGTATAGCTACTCCGCCCCCTGGAACGTTATGGTAAGTACATAACTTCTTTATGTTATGTAGTACTATCTCACCGTAATTCTTGCTGGATGGGACAGCGTCCCTAGCACCTTTATCCCGGGTGGCTCAAGCAAAGAGACTCTTCAGCACAGTGGATCCAAAGCAGAAGGTCAAATCCAATTTGTAATGAGTGACAAAGGTATGAGGTCTTGCCCAAGCACCTGCTGCACAAATGGTATCAATTGGGAGTTTTGATCTAAAGGCATATGAAGTAGATACTGCTCTGATTGAATGGCCTTTTACTTTGACAGGTAATTGTTTGCCAGCAGTTTTGTAAGCAAATGAGATGCAGTCTGAAAGCCATTTAGACAAAGTGACCTTAGAGACAGGCAAGTCTTTGTTTTTGTTTGAGAATGAAACAAACAACTGGTCCGATGTTTGAAAATCTTTAGTCCTGTGCAGATAAAACCTGAGAATTCTGTGGACATCTAATTGGTGTAGTCTGTATTCGGATTTGTTACTATGATTTGGGAAGAAAACTGGTAATTCGTTAGTTGTATTGAGATTATGCTCTGAACATATCTTAGGAAGAAAGGAAGGATTAGTTCTGAGTGAGAGACTATCCTTGTGGAAAACAATATAAGGTCGAATAGTGAGGGCTTTCAATTCTGAAACCCTCCTAGTAGATGTTATAGTCACTTAGAACAATGTCTTCTAAGACAACAATTTCAAATCAGATGAAGACGGTTCAAAAGGTGGAGAAATTAATGATGTGAGAACTAGGTTCAGGTCCCAGGGCTCCGGTGGTTGCCTGATTAGAGGTCTGAGAAGCAGGACTCCTTTCAAAAATGTTTTGCATAAAGAGTGGGGCATGACTGGATTTCCCTTGTAGCCAAAATGATGATTAGAGATGGCAGCTAACTGAACTCTAATAATAGCAGCTGCAGCTCCTTCTTGCAAAATGGATGCCAGGAAAGACAGGATAGACTCTACGGGAGCTGAGTAGTGATCTATGCCTTGGTTTGCTGCCCAAAAGGAGAATCTTTTCCATTTACTGGAATATAATTTCCTGGTGGAAGGTTTGTGTGAAGAAATGAGGATGTGTTTGACTGTAGGTGAAAGAGAAATACACCTGGCTATTCATAGAACTGGAGCAGCCATGTTGTCAAATCCAGGGTTTGGATGGTAGGATGGAACTGTCCTGATTGATGAATCAGGAGGTCTGGAGATAGTTCCAGAATCCATGGTTCCTCCAAGAGATAGGGCCCACAGGATGGGGAACCAGACTTGGTGAGGCCAGTAAGGAGCAATGGGGATCAGGGTAGTCTTGAACAGTTTTGCTTTCTGAATCACTTTTGGTATGAGATGCAAGGGTGGAAAAGCATAAAAAAAAGTCTCTGAGGCCAATTGTGGATCACAGCATCCCTGTGTGACATCCCCGGATGGGGAATTAGGGCAAAGTAGTTGCTGCATTTGGTGTTCATGTACGTGGCGAATAGGTTGCAGCAAGGCTGGCCCCATTTGCGGAAAATCTCTTCCGCAACTTCTGTATTCAAGGACCACTTGTGAGACATCAGAATTGCTCGACTCAGTTTGTCTGCTATCACATTGGACTTCCATGGAATGTGCATTGCTACCAGAAAGCGTTGTGTCTCCATTGCCCATTTCCATACTCTTAGGGCCTCTTGACAAAGTGGGTAAGATATGGTTCCCCCTTGCTTATGTCGCACACTATAGACATGTTGTCTCATTGAATCGCAATTGTCCAGGTGGGAAGAGAACTGTGAAGTGCTTGCAATGCGTATAGCACCGCTCTCATCTCCAGAACATTTATGTGCAAGTGATTCTCGTGATCCTGCCAGATACCTTGGACCATCTTTTGCAGATAATGCCCCCTTATCTGGGAAGTGTCCGTGGTCAAGACTGCATTCTGTTGAGGGGGAGCAAGTGGGCGACCTAGATGAAGTTGATCCGTACTTAACCACCATGTTAGATCCTTCTTGCAGGAGTTTGTGATGAGTATTTTGAGAGACAAGGGGAGATCCTGCATTGACCACTGGGCAAACAGTAGCCACTGAAGTACTCTCATGTGCAGATGGGCTAGGGGAACTAAGAGAATGGTGGAAGCCATAGTCCCTAGAACCTGAAGGACTATCCTGGTCTGTACTTTGTCTTTCTTCAGCAAGAATCTGACTTGGTTGTGAAATGATTCTATCCTTTCTGGTGTCAAGTTTTGATGTCACAGTGGTTGAGTCTATGTCTGAGCCTAAGAAGACAATGCGCTGCGATGGAGATAAGGCTGATTTTTTTTAGATTTACTGTAATGCCTAATCCGGCGCACAAGGATAGAGTCTCATCCCTGGTTCTGATTATTTGGTGCTTGGTGGTAGTAGTAAGGAGCCAGTCGTCTAGGTACAGAAACACCTGGAATCCTTGACGCCTCAGGTGAGCTGTTACTACTGCCATGCATTTGATGAAATCTCTGGGGGCTGTAGTGAGGCCAAAGGGCAGTGTTCGAAACTGAAAATGAATGGCTCCCAGCCGAAAGCGTAGATGTGTTCTGGAGCGCCTGTCCATTTTGATGTGGTAGTACGTGTCCTGAAGATCTATGGAGCACATCCAATTGTCTTTCCCAATAAAAGAAAATATTGACTGCAGAATGATCATACGGAACTTTGATTTCTTTACAGACTTGCTGAGTTTACTGAGATCTAGAATTGATCTCCAGTCCACTGTCTTTTCTGGAACTAACAAGAATTGTGAGTAAGTTCTGGATCCTATTTGCTCTGTGGGAACTTCTTGGATGACTTTTTTGGAGCAACAAGATGACCTCTGATGTTGCACGGTCTAAATGAATGGATGATACATCTGGTAGAGATCGGTTTACCGGGGGATCGGAAACAAAGGGAATTAGGTAACCTCTGGAAATCATTGTTTGTACTCAACGATCTTGGGAAATTTCTAGCCAGGCGCTTGGGTACAGTGAGAAAAATGACTCCAGAGATGGACTGTTGGGCAAACCCCTCAGGGGAGATGGAAGGGACGATCAGAAAAAGTATCTCTATCTCCCTGATGTTGCAGACCTCCTCTGCCGCAAGGGCAGCGTCTTCCATTATATCCTCCCCCTCTGCCTCTAGGGGAGGGTTGACCTTGTGCCTGAGGGAAACGTTTTTGGGATTTACGGAACCACATTTTCCCTCCTGTTTGACCCTTGGGATAGGGTCTAGAAGGAAGGGAGAAACAGACTCCGACAGCAGATAAGGTTTTCCCTTCCTGCCTGCACCTGGTCAAAGTCTCTTTTACCTGCAGTCCAAAAAGAGTTGAACCATCAAAGGGGACGTTGATAAAGTAAGACTTAAAGGATTCCATGAAGTTGCATAGATGCGTCCAGGAATGTCTCCTAAGAGAAATTCCTGCTGCAGCTGCCCTGCTCGCTCCATCAGCTGCACAGGAAATCAGCCTCATGGAGGAGTTAGCTATAGATTAACGGTGGAGAGCTGTGCAGATACCTTGTCCGTGGAGTCTGAAGCTACTAAACCCTGAAGGGTATCTCCCAACTACTTAAGGAGATCCCTTTAAAGTCTAGTAAAATGGGACAGGTAATTCAGCAAACGTAAGGTAAATGCCGCTGAAGAGAAGGTATGCTTTCCATATCTATCCATCGTCCTGGACTCTTTATTAGGAGGATGGATATATGAATATGTCTCACACAACTCCTTTTTTGTGGCCGCTGCTACAACCATAGCATCCACAGGAACTCCCTTAGAAAGAAAAGATTTTTCTTCTGGAGTGGTCATAAATTTGTTTGGCCTCCTTGGGACGGGCTCCACTGTGTCCCAGGAGGTCCAAGCTTTCTGGGATATGACCCCAAAGAGTTAGTCATATGGCGGTGTCACCCAGGAGGTGGAAGGTCAGGAACCAAAGGCCTCAAGGTACACTGATTCATCCTTAGTAGGGTTAGAGGTCTTCCAATCGGGTCTATACATTACCGAATGCTTAAAAAAGCGAACGGTGATTAAATCGACCCTATGTAAGTGAAAGCTTACAATTTCGAACGGTCAGAACAGCGATTTTTTTTTCCCAAGGGAAAGAAATCGCTGTTCCAACAAAAAGAAAACACTTTCTAACAATACATTAAGAGGGGGGCTTCAACCCCCACTCCCCCCTACTTAAATATACCAACTCCAAGACTGCACTACAGTGCCAAAAATGGCAAAGTACCGAAGTGGCCAAGTGAATTCTTTCCCAGGGAAAGAATTCACTTACATGCTGCTTTGATATTTTGCCGTTTCAGTCTTTTATGTTCGACCAAGACACATTTGATCTTCTAATAGGAACCCTTCCAATCACCTCTCTAAGGATGTCAAGGATGTCTGCAAAAGAGACATCCTCAGAGGGGAATCTTGCGGACCCTTCTGACTCATCCAAATCAGTGACTAACTCAGGTAAGTCAATGTGCTTCCTCTTACAAAGTCACTTCCGAGGGAGCTCCCCAGTGGGATAATCTGGGGAGGTCTCAGAAGAGGGGATGCCTCCAATGGGGGCTCCTTGAGTCTCTGGTTCCCTACACTGAGGGGGAGGCAGGGGAGAAGAGGTTGCTACTGGCTGCTGGTGGGACACCGGGTCCAAAGGCAGGGCTTTGGCACGGGATAAAGCTTTCTCTATTGCTTCGAAAGCCTTTCCACCCCGCTCCGAAGAAGACCTCCACTCAGAGTAAACGGAGGGTCGGCTCCAAGCAGGAGGGACAGGTTCCAAAGCAAAAGTGGGAACCGAGCTCAGTCGAGCTGGCGCACTAAGAGGGAGGGTCGGTTATAAAGAAAAAACGGGTGACTATCCCTCTCAGAGTCTACTTGAAAGTGTCGGCTCCCAGACCCCTCGGCTCTAGACTGAGCCGATGAGGATAGAGTTATCGGTTCTGAGAAAGCAGGAAGAAGTCTCAGAACTGAAGGATCCAGCACAGAAGGACCCGACGTGTTCGACTCCAAAAGTGAAGCAGTCAGAGGAGGAGCAGTAGTCTGTGGACAGGACGGCTCTGAAGCCTATGGGTCCGGAAGAGCTAACTTTTTAGCCAGAGCTGGGTCAGAGAGCAGCCTCTTCACCACCCGCTCAATGTCCTCATCCGAATGTTTCCTGGAGGAACGGGTGGAGATAGAGAGAGATCTCCTCCTCTCTAATATAGGAGATCTTAAAGTAGGTGAGATAGGGTCCAGAACTGGTGAATGTCTCGATACTGAAGGCTGCCTCGGCACTGAGGAAATGGAATGGCACCGAGACAGAAGAAGCGGAATCAGAGCCAGAACTCCTCGGCTCCATCGCTTTAGACTTCTTAGATGGCTCCGAAACTGGTACCGATGGAGACTTTCTCTTCAAAGTTTTGGGAACTGTCTGACCAAGTTCCAGCTGTTCCTGGAAGGAACTAGCCATAAGACCCCGGTCAATGAATTTTCGTTTTCTTTCATTAAGAACCCTAGTACTAAAGGCATGGCAAAAGGTACAGGGTTCTTGTAAATGAGCCTTTCCCAGACAGTGTACACAGCTGGTGTGACTGTCGGTCAATGACATTTTTTGAGAACACATCGCATTTCTTGAACCCAGAAGGGCGGTGTTCCTTGTTTATTGTCTTTGGACATGCTGAGAAAAAAACAAAGCTAACAATAATAACAATAACAACAAGGTAAAGCTATGAAGAGAAGAGAGAGTTTTTTTTTTTTAAAAGTGAGAAGGACTAGCACTCAGAGAGGGAAGGCCCTCTAATTTAAATGGGCAACTACGGCCCTCTAACTAAAATGGGCCACACAATCCTAAGAAAAAGGGACAGGGGATCAAGCACTCACTACAAACACACAGGTAAGGAATATTTAGATGAAAAGATGAAGAAACTAGAAAAAAAATATCAAGATTTATGAAAAAATCTTCTACTTAGCCAATGAGCCAGTAAGGAGACAACCTCGAAGCTTTCGCTGTAAACAAGATCTGGGGAATTGCCATGAGGCACCTTGGGATAGGGGTTAGCCTCGAGCCAGTAAAAGCTCTCGAGCTTTAGTATCGGCCGAGTCGGAGCTGAGAATCGTCACCGAACCCATCCAGCAAGAATTACAGTGAGATAGGAACACATAACATCACCAGCTTTGTGAACACTTGCTGCTCCGATCCAAACACACAACTAAAAGGTTGCCGAATGAGAAAAAACAGCAGCAGTAATTCCAACAACCAACTATATATAAGTGACAGAACGGGGGGAAGGGGGAATCATGGGATGGTGGATGAGTACTGCCAGCAAGGCAGTGTATTCTATGAAGATCTATTGTTACAGGTAAAACCTACATAACTGTACTACGTTAAACAAACAAACTGCCTTATCCAACCTAAGAGGAGGAAAGATAAGAGTCCTGGTGAACCTGAGAAAGGATCCTCGCAAAGCCTGCTCTTGGTCTAGAAAAATCCAGTTTGCAGTACTTTGTGAAGGTATGTACAGAAAACCAATCAGCTGTTCTAGAATACTCTTTTCCAATTAGCCACTAAAGAGGATAAGGCCCTGGTGGAATACGCATTTACCTTACCTGGATTCTCCTTGCCATGGTGGGTATAACAAAAAATATCAAAAGAAAACCAACATGCAATGGTTTTTGCTTAGGGACGGGTTGACCTTTCAGCCTTCCTAAAGGACTTTGTCCTGTCAAGGTAAGTTGCCTATGCACATCCAAGAGACAAGTATCCTCTTCCCCTCATTCTTAAGGGAAAGAACACACGAAAGTTAGACTGAGTGAGGGTGAACTCAGACCACTTTCAGCATGAAAGAAGGATTAGTGCATAATACAACCCCATCCCTGTGGGAAATCGGGTAAGGTTGTCCCACCACGAGAGCCTACAGCTCAGAAACTTACCTTGCAGATAGAGTATTAAGCAAAACAGTTTTCCACTTTAAGAACTTTAAATCAGTGTGAACTGCTGTTGAAAAGGGGGTAAGGTCAATTTTTCAAGAACATAATTTAGGTTCTATGAAGGAGGAATTTGCTCGCTAGAGGAGTCTCTTGTGCAATACTCCCTTCATGAACTGTTTTACCAGAAGAGAACAGGACAGAGTGGGATCCACTGGGAGAGAAGCAGAGATGACAGCTAAAAGCACATTAATGGAAGCATACAGTAGGTCATTCTGAAGAACCTCAAAAATAGTTCAAGTTCAGAGGGATTTTAACTTCAATGGACCAATGGGTTTCCATTTAGTCATCACTTATAAAACCTCATTCATTTGTAAAAATATTATTTTGTAGTACCAGGTTTTCTGGTCTCTTTTAACACCACCTGCACATCCTCATGAAACAAGGGCCTAAACAGAAACAAGACTGAATCATCCATGCCACTAAATGAAACTTCTCCAGTTTGGAGTACATCAACTGTCTGAGATGAAGTTTCTCCAGTGTGGGGTACACCAACTGCCAGAGACTGTGAGAGAAGATCCATTGTGTGGGTAAGTCTGTGGTAATTGTTCTTGGCCAATACCTTTTAATAGCGAGAAGCAAGACTGGCTGGGCCGACAGGAGGTCCAACCACAATGATCTTTGGCATGTCTCTGAACTCTCAGAAGTACCTTGTAAATTAGCAGAAAAGGTGGAAATGCATACACGAACAGTCCCGTCCCAGGAAACGAGAATGTGTCTGTCCTTCAACCATGGCTGCAAGGATGTCTGAACAGAATTTTCCCCGCTGTCTGTTTTGAAAGAAAGTGAACAGATCTATTTCAGGGGTTCCCTACATCTGGACTGGATCATTGAACACTACTGTTTGATCTTCCACTTGTGCAGGTCTGCCCAGGATCTGCTCAGTCTGTCTCTCACAATGTTCTGCTCTGATGGAATGCAAAATGCCTTAAGAGTCAGAAAATACTGAGAAGCCTGCTCCCACGCCATCACCACCAGCTGGCATAAAAGGTAAGACACTGTACCCCGTTGTATGCTGAGGTACCACATCATCATGGTGTTGTTCATAACTACTAGAAGAGGACCCAAAAATCCACAGGTCATCAAAGACTTTCAAGGCATGAATCACTGCCAAGACCTCCTTTATAGTTATGTGCTGCCATGCATTCTTGGACCCCCACATGGCTTGCACTTTCAAACTGACATAGCTCTCCATATAAAGTTTGATGAATCTGTCTAGACAGATTGTATTGGTACCAGAGGGGAGAAAGGAGGCCCTGGATTTATACTCATCTGTTTTCTCCACCACTGTAATTCTCATCCTAAAGTGAGCACTGGCAACTAGTATTAGTTTCACATATACCACTGAATTTTCCTCATGTGAAGACGAGGTAGCGGTATAATGAGAATCATGAACACCATCAGCCCAAGAATCTTCAGGAATTCTCTCACTGAAGCAACATTTCTCTTGGAGAATTCCAGGAAGACTGTCTCATACAAATGAATTCTGGGCACACAGACTATTATCTTGTTACAGTCGATCAATCATCCCAAAAAGATGAGTCTTTGCTAAGGTTGCAGACAAATTCTGAAGGTTCAAACTTGAAACCTAGTCGGAACAGGAAAGTTGAAATCCTCTACAGTGATTCCAAACACCTAGATGTGGACAAGTTAGCAAGTCATCCAGGTACAGAAAGATGTGAATGCCCAAAATCCACCAGCGGGCCAATACAGAACCAAGGCATTTGGTGAACCCTCATAGTGCAGTGGATAGCCAAAAGGGCAATACAGAAAACTCAATGTGAACCAGGCACATCAAATCTCCTATGTTCTGAAGCAATGAGCTATCAGGATATAATAATATGTATATTTTTCAAGTCCAATGTTACCACGTAACAGTTGTCTGGCAACAGGGGAAGCAATGTCTGCAGAATGACCATCTTGAACTTGGGGACCTTGACAAAGGTATTCAGGAAGGAAAGGTCCAGCACCAATCTCCACGATAGCTCTTTTTGGGAAACAAGAACATCCTGGATTAGAAACCTCTTATTGAATGGACCAGTTCTATGGCCCCTAGTTCAGCATCTGTTGGAGAACAGGAGAAAATAATGAAGTCTGCTCCAAAAGATGAGAAGGAACCTCCCTGAATGGAGGCAGCTGGTCTTTCTACTGCCATCTGTAAGTCCTGCCAACAATGTTTATCACCCATTTGTCAGAAACCATTAACTGCCAGGCTGTCTTGTTGAGGGCTAATTTGAGAGATGATGCACCCAACAGGGAATTTGGTAAATAAGGGTGCTGCACTATGGCAAAGTCTTAAGTTGGAAAGGGGGTCCTTTTATAGCAAGGGTCCCCCTTCTTCTACATCTTGAAGTTGTCATCCAACCTTTTCCATTTGTTTGTTCAGTTGTGGAAAATTATCTTGCTTCAAGAAGAACTTGGTAATATGAAACATTTTCGAAACTCCATCAATTTACATCGGTCATCCCTGTGTTTAAGGATCTGACTAGCTGATGTACCAAACACAAAATCAGACTCAGTACTCAAAAGCTCATTCTTCAACTCAGAAAAATTCTGGGAGTTCAACCAAGCATACCATCTAGCTACCAATGACAATGCTGCAGTTTTTGTAATGTTATCATCTCTTGCCAAGGCACTTTTTAACACGTTTTGATATTTAAGAAGCACTGCAGGAAATATCTTTAATATAGACCTTTTACTCTGCAGGTAAAGATGCAGCAAATTTGTCAAGACTGCACATGCATCTCAAAACAAACCAACATACAACTATGGTAGTTAAACATCTATAAAGCTACTATGCTGGACTGCACCAGCTTTTTTCTCACAGATTTTAGCCACTTGCCAAGTTTACTTTAGGCAACTGGGATAGAAGTCATCTTAGTCTTCTTAGCAGTCACAGCTGGGGACACAGAAGCTGGATCTGAAGACAAAGGGGCTTGGATGCCAGGTAAGCCCAACCCTGACCCTAAATTTCTTTAGAACTTTCCTAGGCAAAGCCTCAACAAGGACAGAAGAATTACAAAGTTTCTTGAAGACAACCTGCAATTCTAGGATAATTGGAAGAAGGGTCTCAACATATGGGGTATCATCTTCAGAGAGATCATAAACACTGTTAGTTCTCTGGGGCATCCAAAGGAAGCGTCCATTAAAATACATCCATAAATCTAGTCAACATTTGAAAAAATGAGAACATTCAGTTAGGTACCTGTTTGTCATCAGAGGAAACCAACTGATCAGTTGTAAATGAATCAGACTCCTCAGAACCAGAATCACCAAGAGGATCCTTGGCTAATTAACTGCTGGTGAAGTGCCTGTGTTACTGGTAACATGGGTATGCATTCCGTAATCAACTGCTTGTACAATGGATCTAGCCACAGTCACCATCTCTGGTGAAAAGCCAGCCAAAGACTAATGTCCTTACATCTAGTGGGACTTTTGACTCTTTCTGGCAAACATTACACTAGTGTGAAAATCCCAGTGGGTAAAGTATTAATACTGGCCACAAATTCAGCACCCCTGACTTTCTACGCACCTAAAAGGTTAGGTTCTCTCATACCTGCAGCAGGCAATGGTACAGCCTTGGAGGATATGTCTGACCCTTGTGTGATGCACAGCTGTAGAATTCTGACCACACTAAGGGACCCAGAAGTAACAAGAGGTGAGTGGTCCAATAGCCTGCTTGAATATAAGGCTACTGTGGCGTCACAAGCCATAGGCTGAGGCATAAGTTTTGATTTATTTTTATGTTTTTCAGATGCAGACTAGGAAGATGTTTTTTGTGGGGCATATCTGAATCCATAAAGACGGTGGGGGGGGGGGCAAAAAACTAGCCAGATAAACATCAAGTGCTGTATGGACCAGTCCAGTACCAAATGGATAAAACCCACAAAGTTCTCTCTGAATATCAAAACTGAAGTCTTATTTCTATAGGAAAATTCTCTTGAATACTGTATTTAAAAAAAGACAGCAGTTTCAGTAAGTCAGCACAATGCACAATAAACACATCACCTAGACCTCCAGTAAAAATAAATACAGGTTATTACCTTCGTTGAAGGTTGTGCGTCAGAGCTGGCAACTCAGCACGTAAAAATCTACTGCCAATCATTAGCGGACCGGAGTTCCACTGTGGCGACCCCTAACTGGGAAAAGCCGAAAAGACACAAAAACAGCATAACATAGCTTTAGACCAGGAATTAAGTATAATATTAAAAAAGCATCCTGTCAGAAATGTCACAAACAAAAAGGCACCAAAATTTGTGATTTAAACAAGCAAACAGTTTAAAAAGCTAAAAATATACACAATCACATCTAACAATAATGAATCCATGGCTTAGACAAGGAATTAAATGTAAATGTAAGAAAAATTCCTTCTGGAAATTCTTTACAAACAAAATGGCAGCTACCTTGCAGTTTAAATGAAAAATTGTTTAAATAGCTATATATATATATATATATATATATATATATATATATATATATATATATATATATATGTTCAAAGACTTTAAATATATCCCATCACAAAAAACAGCAAGTTTTCCTGTTAAAACTTTTAAAATAAGCTTCTAATCAATGGAAATAACAGCCTCAAATTACTAGAGATTCTAGCAGCAAGAGACAATGAGAGGAACTGCAGTAAAATTACCTTGGTACAGGAAGTCCCTTCATCATTAAGAAAAAGCCAAAGAATACAATAAAAGGGTTAAAAGGTCACACAAAGTAAAAAAATAACTTATACAAGACAGTAGAAGTTTTATACTGCAAAATAAAACACATTGAAGATATCGTATTTAATAGAAAAATAAGTAAATTATCAGAATAATTATACAAGCACAGACAGAAAAGCCAGACGGAAGTGAAAACCCAAAAGGAGTTTCTTACTTGACCTCTACAGCTTAAATTCCTAGGACAGGAGCATCTGAAGAGATCTTTTTTATCTGACTGCGGCACATGAAATCTGAATGAGCCCTGTCTGCAATTCTGAAGGGTTGTCCTACTCCTGCTAGGTGACTGGCCCTTCACTCATACGACAGGCAGTGGGAAGAGTTCTGAGCTTTGACAGACTACTACTGGAAGGGTAGTAGGGCACGACCACTCATATGCCAGTAAGGCAGGGTGTTTATTGTGCATCTATATAAGTGCACAGCAACAGCAGAAGTGGATTGAACCTCCTCAGCTCATGAACAGAAAAGAACTCCAGAACGGCAAAGACAAAAAGACAATTCCAAAGAGATGGTGAACACTTCAGGCCCTCCTGAATGGAGCCATTTAAAACAAAGGGTTAAGACAGGGCCAGGAGTCAGAAGGTGTGTTGGCAGGACAGGTAGCTTTCATCCTTCTAAGTTGGGAACTGCTGATTGAGAGCCCAGTGTCTGTTATTCTTAAAGTGTATTAGTTCTGGTTTAAGCACTTGGGCTTCAGGCCAGTTATTTTACATTAAGAAGGTTTGTGGTCTGCACTCTTGTGGGAGAAGAGGCTGGACTCTGCCCTTCTGAGCTGGGAATTTCTGGTTAAAGGTTTATAGTGCCTGAATATTTGAACTGTATCTTACTGAAATTGGTACATCTTGTTTGCTGTAGCATAGACTAGATCCAGGCCTGCTGAATCTAGCTTTGTTTATATGCTTGTTGTTTGTTTGCTTGTTATTTCCCTGGAACGCTAATTCCACCTAATACGCGGCTTCTCAGCGCTTCTGGGGATCACTAGTGATATCTGCATTGCTTACTGTACTTATTTCCTTGTTTCACTTGAAAGAAAGTTACTGTTTGTCATTTTTGCATTTAAGTTACCTGTAACACATTGCACTTAAGTTACCTGGCACTTGCTCACTAAAGCAATTATATAAGTCAGCACTAAAAATTAAAAGCACTACACCCTCACTCCCCAGTGGCCCTGGTTTTCAATTATTAAGGAATTCCCAATATTATTCTAGCATGTCCAAAGGTCAGTTGTCAATCTCTTCTCCGGTCCAGCTGGTGAATCTGGGAATCTTGAGGCAATGTTACAACTGCCTCATGTATACAGACAACCCTCTCCTCCTCCCAACAAATTCCAACACATGTGAGAGATGCAACCATATAGCCAAACTGGAGGTTAAGCTCTCTCAACTCAGTACTGGCATAACCAGTCAGGAGGAGAAGGAAACCACACTCACTACAATTCCAGTCTCACATAGACCTACCACGACAGCAAACCAAACACATAATCACACAAAAACATACTCGGAGGCTCTAAATAAAGATCTGCCGAAGCAGCAGAGACCTCCAAAGCAGACACCCAAGCAGCCGCTACCCCAAAACAAAACACGTGCAACACATATCTCACAAAGTCAGTGTGCCAAACAGTCACAGCTCTTAAGACAAAACAACACACCTGATACACTTGTAATAGGTGACTCTATCGTCAGGCACACTGACGTCCTGCTCACCAGGCTGAACAAGGAGAGGGTCACTGTGAGCAGCCTGTCGGGCGCTAGGATCCGCCACATAACACAAGCACTCAGGTCACTCCAAGGCAAGTACAAATATGACTCAGTCATTGTCCATGCTGGTGTGAATGACCTGAGACATACCTCCCTGGACTACATGAAGAGAGACATAAAGGAGCTCTCTGAGCATGTAGCCCAGGCCGGTATGACCCTGACCTTGAGTAGCATCTTACCCTCACCAAGAATGATGCCACAATATGAAGACAAGATGATCAATTTCAACAATTGGCTTAAGTACTGGTGTCATTCAAAGGGGATCCAATGCCTGTCAGCTTGGGATGATATGCTCGACAAGCCACGATGCTTCGCTAGGGACGGCTTGCACCTGTCACCCCTGGGCTTTCGGATATTGGCAAAGGCTCTTGCCACCCCCATAGTGCCTTTTTTAGGCAAGGCTCAAAAGACAAACCCACCTCCATAGGTATCACAAGGGATAAGAAACTAAGAGTAATGCTACTCAATGCCAGAAGTCTAAACCTCAAGATGCACGCACTCAAAACTCTCCTTAGCATGGAGAACATCGATATCTGTGTAGTAACAGAAACCTGGTTCGGGGCTCCCGAGAGCACCCCAGCACTACTAGGTTATACCTCATACCATGCTCTTTGGCCCCAAAACTTGGACCGAACCACAAAAGGAGGGGGAGTATCAATATTCATCAAAGATACTCACACCTCCAGGTTGGTGGCAAAGCACGAAGCATCAGAGACTATCCATGTGCAACTAACAGTGGGTAAAACTGCCTTCCAGTTTATAGCCTGCTACAGACCACCCTCCCAAACCCAGGAACCCCACTCGGTCTTCCTGAGAACACTGGAAAATATGAAGGTCTCTCCAAACACCATTATATTGGGCGACTTCAACTACCCAAACATAGACTGGGAGCATTACTCTAGCTCCAACACCCTAGCCCAAAGGTTCCTAGAATTTATATACTCAAATGCTATGGAACAACTTGTTACCACTCCCACAAGAGGGGAAAACATACTGGACCTGATCATCACCAACATGGGGACTCTATGCTCCAGACCAGAAGTGTATCCCTCACTGGTAAGATCAGACCATAAACTAATCTCACTGGATATTCACATCCCGACCCCACCCCCTGCCCAGAAAACCACAGTGAAAAACTTTTCTAAAGCAAATTTCACACTCCTCAAAACTGAGGTGGAATCCTTCAAAGCCCCCGGGCCTGTGGAAAATACGGCCCAGACCGCAGAATCCTTTATAAACGCATTCTATGAACACCTTCAGGAATGCATGGATCATGCGATCCCAAATAAAACCAAGACCCAATCCTCCAAAGGCAGACGTCCTGTCTGGTGGACCCCAGCCATAAACAAACTATACAATAGAAGGAGGAAGCTACTAAATGATAGAGCAAAATCCCAAAAAGGGAAGGCATCACTGATCAGTATTAGCAAAAACTACGGGCACACATAAAATTGTCTAAGGCCAGCTTCGAGAGAAAAATTGCACAGGACACTAAGGATAATCACAAGGCTTTCTTTAGTTATGTTAGGAACCTGGGTGGTAATTCCCAGATATGCTCAGAATTAGTCCAAAATGACAAAAAATACACCAAACCCATAGACATTGCCAACATCCTAGCTGACAAGTTCAGCAAACTCCCCTCCCACCAAAAGGGCAAATATCTATCCCAGCAGAGTGCTGCCCCTGACATCTCAGATGCTCAGGTAAGAGCCGCCTCTCCAAAGCAAAAACACAGCATCAATGGGACCAGATGGTGTCCCGGGCTGCGTCCTACATGAACTCCAAGAAGAGCTAAACCCAAACATAAAACTACTGTTCAATCTCAGCCTTACTACAGGATATGTGCCCAAAGAGTGGCGTACAGCAACAGTGGTCCCTCTCCATAAAGGTAGTGCCTCAACGGATCCTGGAAACTATCACCCCATAAGCCTGACTAGCTTGGTCTGCAAAGCTATGGAAAGGATCATCATGGACCTCATAAATAAAGATATTGGGGACCTACAAACACTGGATCCTACCCAGTTCGGCTTTGTTAAGGGCAGATCCTGCCTCTTAAACCTGGTTGATTTCTTTGAAACAGTCACCAAGGCCATTGACGAGGGGAAGGTGGTCCACACAGCCTACCTGGACCTCGCAAAAGCCTTCGATAAAATACCCCACTCGGGCATTATAGATAAGCTCACCAGCTTAAATATAAACCCCTATGTCACCAGATGGATTGCAAACTGGCTCAAGGACAGAACCCACATGGTTAGAATTGCCGGAGCCATGTCAGACTCCAAACCAGTTACAAGTGGTGTCCCACAACGCTCAGTCCTGGGTACTCTTTTGTTCGGTATATATTTCTCGGAGGTACAGGCCAACACGGAAGGACTGTGGCTGACCAAGTTCGCAGATGACTGCAAACTGAGCGCCATAATCGACTCTCCAGCCGACACAAGCATCCTCCAAAAGGGCCTCATAGAAACAGACAACTGGTGCCAGAGCCATGGCCTCAAGCTAAATGCCAAAAAGTGTATAGTCATCCCCTTTGGCAAAAACAAAGTGCCCACAAATTACCACATAGGTGGTAATCCATTAAGTACAGAAGAAGTAATTAGGGACCTGGGGAACAAGTTGATAGCAATCTCTCATTTGACAACCACGTGGCCAAAGTGGTTAGAAAAACATTTTATATAGCCCACCTAATCATGAAGGGATTCACATCTAGATCAGGGGAGGTCATCGTGCCTCTTTACTCATCCCTCATCAGGCCCATAATTGAGTACAATACCCCTTTTGGGATGTACCTTACCAGACACCTGCAGCAACTGGAAAGACCCCAGAAGTACTTCACCAAGAGGATCAAAGGGCTCAAACAGATGCCATATGCTGCCCGGTTAAAGAAACTCCAGCTCTACTCAGTGGCATACCGCCTGTTCAGAGGCGATCTGTGCCTGACGTATAAAGCCATGTCCAACCCGGAATTAATGGACATGCTGCACCTCAGAAAATCCAAATCCCATCGAGCTACGCGCTCGAGAAACTTGAACCTCAGCACTGAAATAAATAGGACATGCTGGAGGGACAGATTCATAACCCAGAGGCTCCCTTCACTCTGGAATAAAATCCCAGTCCAGGTTAGGCAGAGTCCCTCATTGACTCTCTTCAAGAGGAATCTTGATGAGTGGATGGGAGATCGTAGGTTTACCCCGGGTATCACTTCTGTGTCACTGTTAGACAGAGGCACAGTATACTAACCTCGAAAAAGGGCATAGCAAAATAAATTTAAAATGGGTGGCGAAAGCCAAACACATTCTGGCTAGGCTTATAAATGCGCTAGGGCAGATAGCCTAGTATGAACCTATGAACCTAAGGGTCTTTCCTTTATTTACCACTCGTGAGCCATTAGAATTGCTCTGCTCATCTTGTCCGTTATCACAATGGACTTCCCCGGAATGTGCATTGCGATTAGAAAGTGCTGGGAAGAAACTGCCCATTGCCATACTCTTAGGGCTTCTTGACACAGGGGGTAGGATCTGGTTCCCCCTTGCTTATGTACCAAACCACAGACATATTGTCTGACTGGATCGCACTAGTCCCTACAGGGAGAGGGTCTTGAATTGCTTGCAACACAAGAATCACTGCTCTCATCTCTAGAACATTTATATGCAAGTGAGCCTCGTGATCTTGCCATGTACCTTGGACTGTTCTTCCCAGATAATGCCCCCCCACCCCACCCTGTCTGGGAACCGTCCATGGTCACTGTAGCTATTGGTTGAAGTGGAACAAAGGGTCTGCCTATTGTCACATGAGTGGAGTGTATCCACCATCTCAAGTCACTCTTGCAAGATTCCGTTATGCTGATCAGATGAGACTTTGGAAGCTCTTGAAGTGACCAATGGGTGAACAATAGCCACTGAATTATCTTCATGTGCTTTCTGGCATGAGGAACTAGTGTAATCCTGGAGGCCATTGTTCCTAATAAGCATAGAATTACTTTTGCTTTCACTTTGTCCATGGGAAGGATGTGAAGTATTTGCTGTCTGAGAGCTATGACTCTTTCTGTTGGAAGACATGCTACCATAGATGAAGTGTCTAGATCTGCACCTATGAATGTAATACGCTGACAGGACAACAAGGCAGATTTCTGAAAATTTACTGTAATGCCCAAATAATTGCAGATGTCCAAAGTTAGATCCCTGGCTTGTAGAAGTAGATGCTTGGTGGTGGCAGATAGGAGTCAGTCGTCTAGATAGGGAAACACACGGAATCCTAAACGCCTCAGGTGAGCCGTGACTACTGCCATACATTTGGTGAGCACTCTGGGGGCTGTAGTGGGACTAAAGGGCAGACCTCTGACCTGATAATGGCTGGCTCCCAGCCGGAAGCGAAAGTACCTTCTTGATGTCCTGCCCATTTTTATGTGGTAGTAAGCATCTTGAAGGTCTATCGAGCACATCCAATTGTCTTTCCCTAAAAATGGAAGTATAGACTGCAGTGTCACCATTCGGAATTTTGACTTTTTGACCGATTCGTTTAACTTGCTTAGGTCCAATATGAGCCTCCAGTTCCCTGTTCTTTTTGGCATTAAAAAGAATCTTGAGTAAGTTCTGAATCCGATATGGTCTTCGGGGACTTCTTGGATGACTCTTTTTAGGAGCAACTTTTGAACCTCTATAGTTGCTTGTTCCCTTAGATTGGGTGGAACATCCGGGAGTGTTTTGGTGTTTGGGACAGGTATGCAAAAGGGGATGGTGTATCTCTCTGGATATTATATTTAGTACCCATTTGTCGTTTGTGATATTTCGCCAAGCTTTCTGGGTACATCGATAAATGACCCCCGACTGCCTCTAGAGTAGAGCAGTCGGGCTTCCTTTCAGGAGCGCTGATAAGGACATCCGCGAAAGGAATCACGGTCATCTTGATTTTGCGGACCCCCTCTGCCTCTGGGGCGGCATCTAACGTTATTAACTTTCCCTCTGCCCCTAGGGAAGGTATCACCCTGTGCGTCCTGGAAAATCTGTGGGATCTTTTGAACCACATCTTTCCACCCTTCTGACCTTTAGGATAAGGTCTTGAAGGTACAGAAAAATGTACTCCAACGGCAGACAGAGTTTTTCCTTCCTGCTCGCATCGGGTAAGTGTGTCTTTTACTTTGGGTCCAAAGATTGAGGAATCATCAGAGGGGGTGTTAGTAAAGGTAGACGTGAAGGGCTCTGCAAAATTACACAAGTGCATCCAGGAGAGTCTCCTAAGGGAAACTCCGGAACCCGCTCTCCTGCTCGCTCCATTTGCTGCATAAGATAGGAGTCTCATGGAGGAGTTGACAATAGAATTAAAGGTGGACAGCTGGGAGGAGATCTTGTCATTCACCCCTGCAGCTACTGAACCTTGTAGAGTATCTTCTAGCCCTTTCAGATCTCTTTGTAGCCTTGTAAAATGGGGTAAGTAATACAGCGATCACAGAGGAACAGTTGCTGAAGAAAAGATACGCTTCCTGTATCTGTCCATCGTTCTCGAATCTTTATTCGGAGGATGAGCAGATGAGGAAGTCTCTGCAAGTTCCTTTTTGGTGGCTCCTGCCACCACAATAGCATCTACAGGTACTCCCGTTAAGAATTCTTTGCCCAACGGTGCTAACAAAAATTTGTTTGGCCTCTGAGGGACCGGTTCCAAAGCATCAGGTGACTCCCACACCTTTCGACTAACCAGGTCCATTAGTTCATCGAAAGGGGGAGACAACCAGGAGGCTGAAGGTTAAGAAGCAAAAGCCTTCAGGTACATTGACTCCTCATCAGAAGAGGTAGTGGTCTGCCAGCCGCCACTTTGCTTAAGGATCTCGAGAATATCTGCAAATGAGATATCATCAGAGGATGACCGTGGGGACCTCTCCGACTCATCGAGGTCAGTGTCTGAAGTGATGGACTCATCTGGGGAGTCAACATGCTTCCTCTTGCAGGTTCTCTTCTGAGTTGGCTCCTCAGAAGGATATTCTGGGGAGGCATCGGATGAGAGGGGTTCACCCAAAAGCGGATCCTAAGGCTCTGGGTCTCTGCTGTCTTGAAGAATGGGTGGTGCTGAGACAGTAGCAGGTGCCTTGATGAGTATTAGTATCCTTCTGTGGTGTTGAATGGGAAGACAACACACTCCCCATCTGCTCAAAGGTGGATCCCGCCAGCTCTGAAGACTCCCCCTGGGCTCCGAGGAGACAGAGGAAGGCATTGGAGCCAACGAGATCGGACCTGAGGCTAATGTAGGAGCTGAGCTACCTGAGCCATCGCTCCAAGGGATAAGCTCGGCATCAAAGAAGATCAGGGCTGAGAATCCCCCTCGGGGCCGACCAGGGAACCCCAGCTCCCAGACTCAACGGATGGTGCAGAGAGAGTCGGAGCAGATGTTGGCTCTGTGGAGACAAAAAGGGAGTTCTAGAACCGACAATTCCAGAGAAAGTGGCACTGAGCACTCCGGCTCCGAAAGACCAGCTTGGATCAGAGGAAGAACAATAGTGGGCACACAGTAGGCTCTGAAACCAAATGGGTGGGAGCCGAGAGCAATTCTGTCAGGGCCAGTGACTTGAGGAATCTATGCACCACCCATTCCACGCCCTCATCAGATAAGCTTCTTGTAGACCTGGAAGATAATGAAGGAGATCAAGGCCTATGGAGGATTGGCAATCTCAAGGTCGGAGAAACCGGTGAAATTTCAATGCACCGGCTCCAAGTGGCGGTATCTTGTGGCTCCGAAGGCTTTGGAGCCGACAAACCAGGCCCGTCAACCATAAGAACTTCCGACGGCTCCGAGGACTGTGGAGCCAAGGAAGTAGTCGCCTTAGAAATTTTAGGGAGTTTGACTGGCGGCTCCGAATGAGCCGATGCAGCTGGAGATAGTCTCTTGTGTGAATTTTCCTTTTTTGATGAAGAACAAGAGGAAGACCTATGAATGGCCTCTTCAAAGGAAGGCTTCAAAAGCCCTTTTAGAATCAAGTCGTTTCTTCTTTCCTGAAGAACTCTGGCACTAAACGTATAACAGAAGGTGCAGTCCTCTTGGAGAAGAACACCACCAAGTCAATAGACATAAACAACATACCCATCAGTGATGGACATCTTTTGCGAGCATTTCTGACATTTTTTGAAACTCGAAGGCTTGTGATCTCTTTATTTTTGCTCTTCAGACATTTTCACACAAACAACAGGAAAAGCCTAATGGCTATATCAAACACAACAAATAATTATCTAAGACTAATATGCTACCAAAGACAATACAAAGGAGGAACAACCAGGGAAAGAAAATTAGAACCTCAATGCCAGAAGTCTAAACCTCAAGATGCACGCACTCGAGACTCTCCTCAGTATGGAGAAAATCGATGTCTGTGCAGTAACAGAAACCTGGTTCAAAGCTCCTGAGAGCACCCCAGCACTACCAGGTTATAACTCATACCATGCGTTTCGGCCCCAAAACTCGGACCAAAGCACAAAAGGAGGGGGAGTATCTATATTCATCAAAGATACCCACACCTCCAGGTTAGTGGCACTGCACAAAGCATCGGAAACCATCCATGTGCAACTAACAGTGGGCAAAACTGCCTTTCAGTTTATAGCCTGCTACAGAACACCCTCCCTATTACAGGCACCCCACTTGGCATTCCTGAGAACACTGGAGAATATGAAGGTCTCTCCAAACACTATGTTATTGGTTGACTTCAACTACCCAAACATTGACTGGGAAAACTACTCAAGCCCAAACACCCTCGCCCAACGGTTCCTTGAATTTATAAACTCTAACGCAATGGAACAACTGGTCACCACTCCCACAAGAGGGAACAACATATTGGACCTGGTCATCATCAACATGGGGGCTCTATGTTCCACACCAGAGGTAAACCCCTCATTGGTAAGATCAGACCATAAACAAATTTCCCTGGACATCCATATCCTGTCTCCACCCCCAGCCAAGGAAATCACTGTAAAGAATTTCTCCAAAGCCAACTTTGCACTTCTCAAGACTGAGGTGGAATCCTTCAAAGCCCCTGGGCCAGAGGATAATACAGCCCAATCCGCAGAATCCTTTACAAATGCATTCTATGAGCACCTGCAGGAATGCATGGATCGTGCTATCCCAAATAAAACCAAGACTCACTCCTCCAAAAACAGGAGACCAGTCTGGTGGACCCCGGCCATAAATAAGCTATACAACAGAAGGAGGAAGCTACTACATGACAGAGCAAAATCCCAAAAAGAGAAGGCATCTCTGATCAGTATTAGCAAGAAACTTCGATCCCTCATAAAATCATCAAAGGCCAGTTTCGAAAGAAAAATTGCCCTAGACACTAAAGATAATCACAAGGCCTTCTTTAGGTATGTCAGAAACATGGGCGGAAACTCCCAGATATGCTCTGAATTGTTGCATAATGGTACAAAATATACCGAACCTACAGACATAGTCAACATCCTGGCAGACAGATTCAGAGCAAACTTCTCCCCCCCTTCCCCCCCAAAGGAGCAAATGCCTATCCCAACTGAATGTAACCTCCCTGACATCACAGATGCACAGGTGAAAGCTGCCCTCTCCAAAGCAAAAAACACAGCATCTATGGGACCGGACAGTGTCCCAGGCTGTGTCTTACATGAGCTCCAAGAAGAACTGAACCCTCACATTAAGTCACTGTTCAAACTTAGCCTTACTACAGGATATGTACACAAAGAATGGCGTACAGCTACAGTGGTCCCACTCCACAAAGGTGGTGCCACAACGGACCCTGGAAACTATCGCCCCATAAGCCTGACTAGTCTGGTCTGTAAAGCTATGGAGCGTATTATCATGAAACTCATAAACAAAGACATTGGGAGCCTCCAGACACTGGAACCTACCCAATTCGGCTTTAAGGGCAGATCTCGCCTCTTAAACCTAGTTGATTTCTTTGAAACAGTTACCAAAGCCATAAATGAGGGCAAGGTAGTCCACACAGCCTACCTGGACCTCGCAAAAGCCTTCGACACAATACCCCACTCGGGCATCATAAATAAGCTTACCAGCTTAAATATCAACCCCTATATCACAAAATGGGTTGCAAACTGGCTCAGAGATAGAACCCACATGGTCAGAATCGCAGGTGCCATGTCCGAATCCAAACCAGTTACAAGTGGTGTCCCACAGGGTTCAGTTCTGAGACCTCTCTTGTTCGGTATATACTTCTCTGAGGTTCAGGTCAACACGGGGGGATTATGGCTGACAAAGTTCGCAGATGACTGCAAACTGGGGGCCATAATTGAATCTCCAGCTGACACAAGCATCCTCCAAAAGGGTCTCACAGAGACGGATGCTTGGTGCCAGAGCCACGGCCTCAAGCTAAATGCTAAATGGTGCATAGTCATCCCCCTTGGGATAAACAAGGTGCTCACAAATTACCACATAAGTGGTAATCCATTAAGTACGGAAGAAGTAATTAGAGATTTGGGGTCCAACGTAGATAGTAATCTCTCCTTTGATAATCACATTGCCAAAGTGGTTAGAAAGACCTTCTATATAGCCCACCTTATCACGAAAGGGTTCGCATCTAGATCAAGAGAGGTCATTGTGCCCCTCTATTCGTCACTCATCAGGCCCATAATTGAATACAATGCCCCTTTTGGGATGTACCTTACTCGACACCTGCAACAACTGGAGAGACCCCAAAAGTACCTCACCAAGAGGATCATGGGCTACAAACAGATTTCCTATGCAGCTCGACTAAAGAAACTCCAGCTCTACTCAGTTGCTTACCGCCTACTCAGAGGCGATCTATGCCTGACGTACAAAGCCATGTCAAACCCAGAATTAATGGACATGCTCCACCTCAAAAAATCCAACTCCCTTAGAGCTACATGCTCCAGGGACCTAAACCTCAGGGACAGATTCATTTCCCAGAGGCTCCCCTCACTCTGGAATAGAATCCCAATTCATGTTAGACATAGCCCCTCACTGACCCTCTTCAAGCGAAATTTGGACACGTGGATGGAAATCGCAAATTCACCCCTGGGATCTCTCCTGTGTCCCTGCTAGACAGAGGCACAGTAAACTAATCTTAAAAGGGTACCTTCTGTGACCTACTTTACAGAGGCACAGCAGGCTAATCTAATATGGAGGCGGAAGCCAAATACACTTTGGCTAGGCTTATAAATGCCCTAGGGCAGATAGCCTAGTATCTACCTATGAACTCAAACGGTTCTGATTTTCACACAAAAAATGATAAACAGTCCAAGCTCTCTAACTAAAACGGGCGTATAGCTCTCTAACTTAAATGAGCTATGAAGCCACAAACATACAACCGCCACCACTATAGGGATACCAAAAGGCCTATAAAGCAATGGCCAAAGCCATGCCTGAAGGAAAAGACTCTCTCTATTAAACTAAAAAACAGCAAAGAGACGCAAACAAAAATTAACAATAGAACTATACATGGGCAAAAATATTCAGTTTTGACAAGTAATATAGAAAAAAGTTTCACAACTTAGCCACAGCCAAGATGAGAGCATCCAACCTCGTAAAGCGGCAAATGAGATCTGGGGAATTACACCACTGCATTGTGGGATACCTTATTGCCACGAGCCAAGTTTGAGATCTTCAGCTAAGTATTCGGCTGAGTCGGAGGCGAGGATCTGCTCCGCACCCATCATTGTAAGAATGAGGGTGAGATAGGACAACATAACATCAAAAGTTATGTATTCAGCATAATGCTAGATCTATATTGACTTTCTTCCATTCATCTCAATCTGTGGTTATCAGATCAGAGGCCAGCAGTTCAAAATCCAACTCCAAAGTTCCATCCTCTCTCCCATAATGCTCTGCATGCCTAAATCTCCTCAGATCAAATTTGTCCTACCATACCTGACGTACATATAAGGAGTCCCTTAAAAAAAAAAAAAAGAGGGCTATACCAGAGTCCCATCAACAGAGTTCAGACAAACTCACAAGATCCACTAAGAGTTCTATAATACCAATGCCATATGGGAAGAGGATGGAGGGAAGAACAGTTGAGATGGAAGGAGACAACACACATGTAGTGTTATGGTAGGTTCATAACTTCCCTAGCAGTTGTCATCTTTTTGTCCACCTCACCCCACCGCACAGAGTCCCTAGCTATAGAAACTGGGTGGTAACAGGAGATAATATATTTTTGCCTAGGCTATATTATCTAGTCATCTCTGCTGCAAAGAGTGCACATTTAATGTCATCTTTATAAACTACAACTTGTGAATATCCCAACTTGTTACAGCTGTCCAAATAGTTGCAATATGTATATGTACAGGTTTACACTGCAAGGAGAGAAGCCAAATTTTTACTATTAATATGCCACTCTACAGTATAAGGCTTTGCAATAACTAACTATATTGACATAG
Source organism: Protopterus annectens (assembly GCF_019279795.1). Taxonomy (NCBI): domain Eukaryota; kingdom Metazoa; phylum Chordata; order Ceratodontiformes; family Protopteridae; genus Protopterus; species Protopterus annectens. The sequence continues at coordinate 377,747,194 of NC_056743.1, read as the reverse complement.
TGACATATGACAATGTGTACCTTTTCTCCCCAAGCCGCTGCTAAAAATGGGATATTATCCCAACTGGTCTTTTCTGGTAAACAATGTCAAATAAAATAAAATAAAATAAATGGTTGAGCAAAAAAGTCCTAGGTTTGGACTGAATGTCCACTTAGTAATGGGACACAAAGGAATGAGTGCTTGACTAGGTATCTACTGCAAAAATACCCTAGTAGAATAGGCTTTTGGTTTGAAAAGCAGGGATAAACCCTTTGAGGTATAAACAAAGGATATGCAATCAGAAAACTATCAGGACAAATTTAACTTGTAAATTGACCTCCCAGGAAGGACACAAAAAGCTGGTCTGATTTCTTCAGAGGTTGGGTCCTGTCGAAATAAAATGTCAGTTGGCGATGAAGGTCCAAGCAACGAAGAATGTATTCTCCCTTATTATTGAAGTCTGGAAAGAAAATTGGCAAATTAATAAATTAGTTCAGACTAGACTCAGAGGCCACTCTTAGGCAAAAAAGGCAAAATTAGGCAAAAGAAACAAACAAAAAGATCATGACAAAAAATGATAAACCCTGGAAAAACTGGTATAAAAACAGAAATTAAAAATGACTTCCAGCAATTTAGACATCACAGAAACCTTGCAAAACTCCATATCAAACAGGATAAGCAAAGATAAACAAATTAGTATACCACCCTACAAGACAAACCTAACAACAACACAAACCTTTTTGGTCATCACTAAATAAACTACACCACTCTGGCAAGACCACAACCTCCTCTCTACAAACAAACAGACACGACGACAGATTCTATACAAACAGTTTAATTCCTACTTTATACATCAATATTATCTTTCTTAGACACTAATACAGCTGTCCCTCACTCTCTACCCCTGTCCAATCAAAACCACCCACAGCTCTTCAATTTTAGTTCAGTACCTACCTCACTCATAAGGAAATTGATTACACTAAAAATTGCTGCAGAAGTTATAGACTTCCTTTTGTGCACACCAGAAAGATATGTCCGATCACTGTGGAAAGAAATCCTACATCATGCCACTGCACAAAGTCGGCACGTCTACACAGTTTAATAAATACAGACCAATAGCGTTTCTCTCCCCCTCTCCAAAATGTTAGAGAAATGCATCCATATGCAGCTTATAGAATGTCCAAATTCAAATAACCTGTTCTCAGAAACAAAGCATGGCTTTAGGCCCCAGCACAGCATGACTACTGCTCAAATAACCTGCACTCAGAAACACAACATGGCTCTAGACCCCAGCACAGCCCAACTACTGCTCAAATAACCTGCTCTCAGATACACAGCATGGCTTTAGGCCCAAGCACAGCAGAACTACTGCTCAAATAACCTGGTCTCAGAGACACAGCACGGCTTTAGGCGCAGCACAGAATGACTACTGCTCAAATAACCTGCTCTCAGATACACAGCACGGCTTTAGGCGCAGCACAGAATGACTACTGCTCAAATAACCTGCTCTCAGATACACAGCACGGCTTTAGGCCCCAGCACAGCATGACTACTGCTCAAATAACCTGCTCTCAGATACACAGCACGGCTTTAGGCGCAGCACAGAATGACTACTGCTCAAATAACCTGCTCTCAGATACACAGCACGGCTTTAGGCGCAGCACAGAATGACTACTGCTCAAATAACCTGCTCTCAGATACACAGCACGGCTTTAGGCGCAGCACAGAATGACTACTGCTCAAATAACCTGCTCTCAGGTACACAGCATGGCTTTAGGCCCCAGCACAGAATGACTACTTCTCAAATAACCTGCTCTCAGATACACAGCATGGCTTTAGACTCCAGCACAGCAGGACTACTGCTCAAATAACCTGCTCTAAGATACACAGCATGGCTTTAGGCGCAGCACAGAATGACTACTGCTCAAATAACCTGCTCTCAGATACATAACATGGCTTTAGGCCCCAGCACAGAATGACTACTGCTCAAATAACCTGCTCTCAGATACACAGCACGGCTTTAGGCCCCAGCACAGAATGACTACTGCTCAAATAACCTGCTCTCAGATACACAGCACGGCTTTAGGCCCCAGCACAGAATGACTACTGCTCAAATAACCTGCTCTCAGATACACAGCATGGCTTTAGGCCCCAGCACAGCATGACTACTGCTCAAATAACCTGCTCTCAGATACACAGCATGGCTTTAGGCGCAGCACAGCAGGACTACTGCTCAAATAACCTGCTCTCAGATATACAACATGGCTTTAAACCACTACTGCTCAAATAACCTGCTCTCAGATACACAGTATGGCTTTAGGCGCAGCACAGCATGACTACTGCTCAAATAACCTGCTCTCAGATACACAGCACGGCTTTAGGCCCCAGCACAGAATGACTACTGCTCAAATAACCTGCTCTCAGATACACAGCAAGGCTTTAGGCCCCAGCACAGCATGACTACTGCTCAAATAACCTGCTCTCAGATACACAGCACGGCTTTAGGCCCCAGCACAGCATGACTACTGCTCAAATAACCTGCTCTCAGATACACAGCATAGCTTTAGGCGCAGCACAGCAGGACTACTGCTCAAATAACCTGCTCTCAGATATACAACATGGCTTTAAACCACTACTGCTCAAATAACCTGCTCTCAGATACACAGTATGGCTTTAGGCGCAGCACAGCATGACTACTGCTCAAATAACCTGCTCTCAGATACACAGCACGGCTTTAGGCCCCAGCACAGCATGACTACTGCTCAAATAACCTGCTCTCAGATACACAGCATGGCTTTAGGCGCAGCACAGCAGGACTACTGCTCAAATATCCTGCTCTCGGATACACAGCATGGCTTTAGGCCCCAGCACAGCATGACTACTGCTCAAATAACCTGCTCTCAGATATACAACATGGCTTTAGACCACTACTGCTCAAATAACCTGCTCTCAGATATACAGCATGGTTTTAGGCCCCAGCACAGAATGACTACTTCTCAAATAACCTGCTCTCAGATACACAACATGGCTTTAGGCCCCAGCACAGAATGACTACTGCTCAAATAACCTGCTCTCAGACACACAGCATGGATTTAGGCGCAGCACAGAATGTCTACTGCTCAAATAACCTGCTCTTAGATACACAGCACGGCTTTAGGCACCAGCACAGCATGACTACTGCTCAAATAACCTGCTCTCAGATACACAGCATGGCGTTAGGCACCAGCACAGCACCACTACTGCTCTACTACATTTTGCCACTATAATAAACCGACTTAGAAATGATGTTCTGCTTGTGTCCACCAAGTTTCTAGACTTGTTAAAGGCATCCGATACTGTCTTGCACCAGCAACTGCTCGTTCAACTCTCCTCAACAGGACTTTCATAATACTCCTTTGTTGTGATTTATAAGTTACCTATCTGAAAGGCAACAAGCCGTTAAATGGAAACGAACCTTTCAACCAGTTACTACACGTGCCACTCAGACATCTATCCTGGGTCCTCTCCTGTTTAATATAGTTAATATTATTAAAGATCGTCACACCTCTACTCACCATGCTAGTTTAGTTCAGTATGCAGTTGACTCAACCTTAATAAATGCAGCTTCAACAATTAATAAGCTGCAAGACATTACCCAAAAATCTTTCTCCTCCATAGAAATCTGGATTTAAGAATAAATCCTACTCAAACCCAAGAAAATAAATTAATACTTTTTACCTCAAAGTTACCAATATCAAATGCATTTTTTTACCAAAAAGTCAGCAAATAACAAGGTCACTGAAACTGTAACTCACAGTAATCATCTAGGTGTTGTAATAGATGACAATCTCAAATATGACCAGTATATACTGCACACCATTAAATATACACACCAGAAACTAGGCTCCCTTTATAGGATCAATGCTCCTTACAGATACTGCAACAAAAACTCTAGCCACCACCTTCTTATTGCCAATTTTCTTATATGCCATTCCTATCCTAACAAACTTAAACAATACTCAAAAGAAAGAAACTTGCCTCCTGCTACAATGGAATAGCTAACTAGGATCATACGAGAATACTATGCTAAAGTTCCTTAAAAGCTCAGCCAAGTTCAAGCTTTGTTCCCAAGACTGTTTAAAGCAAACATTAAAATCAACACCTACTGCCCCTTTCCAAGGGGGACAAAGGTGCAACTCCAGGGGTGAATTTCCGGTTACCCACCTAATCGTCCAAACTGCGCTTAAATAGGGTTAATGAGGGGCTCTGTTTAACATGAAATTAAAGCCTGTTCCAAAGGTGAGACAAACCTGCCTCTCCAAACAGGTTCTGTTGATGTCACATACCAGGTGTAGGTCCTTACAGCGAGTGACCCGTGTGCCATTTGACGTGCGAATGTTCAGCATTTCCATTAGAGCGGGGTCAGAGATTGCCTTATATGCAAGGCACAGCTTGCTTCTGAGTCGTCTGTGTGTCACAGAGTAAACTGACAGTGATTTCAGTCTAGCCACATATGACAGATGCTGGAAACCCTGAATATTCTTTGTAGGGAACATTTATGGGCTCTCCAATTGCTGCAAGTACTTGGAAAGGTGCATACCAAAAGCAGCATTGTACTTTATTACTGGCCTGATGAAGGAAGAGTACAGCGGGTTATAACCTCCCTTTTTTCTGGAGGCAATGCCCTTACTTATGAGATGAGTAATATAAAATACCCTCCTTACCACTGTGGAGACATGGTAAGGCTGCTGTCGACCTGTGTGCCCAGATCCCTTACCACTGACTGTGTGGCTTAGGGTATTGCTTCTGATATGATAGTTTGTAGGGACATTACCCTTGCAAAAGGGGATGATAATGCATTTTTCTGCATTGAGTTTAAGACCATGACTCTGGCACCAATCATTAGTCTGCATAAGTCCCTCTTGCTGGATGTTGACATCATCTTGGGACTCTATGACCACTCCCAGTTTGCAGATGTCAGCAAATTTTGTAAGTCACAGATGTTTAGCCCTTGCCTGGACTGCAGAAAAGTAGATTCCGAACAGTAGGGGTACCAGAATAGGTTCCCGTGGAACACCACTGGTTACGGGTCTGCTGGAGAGGGTAGAGTCCCCTATTTTGACTCTAAGTTCTATCAGTGAGCCAGTTTCCAACCCACCTGACAATATATGGGTTGATATCACACTGGGTGAGTTTATCAATAATGCTTGAGTGGGAGATTGTGTCAAAGGATTTGGCTAAGTCTTGGTAGGCTGTATGCACTTACTTGCCCTTGTCTAGGGCTTTGGTGACTGTTTTGAAGTCATGCACCAAGTTTAACAGGCATGATCTCTCCTTGACAAAGCCAAACTGGGTGGGGTGAAGCATCTGGAGATGTCCTATATCCTTGTTAAGGTCCATGATGACATGCTCCACAGCCTTCCAGATAAGGCTGATCAGGCTACAGTTCTCTGGAGTCAGTGGATGTACTTCCCCCCTCCCTTTGTGCAAACGGATGATGGTAGCTGCTTTCCATATCCCTGGGACAAAGCCAGTGCTTAGGTAGTGATTGAAGAGAGTACCCAGTGGTGTTGCTAACTCCTGTTTTAACCCATTCAGAATGCAGCCTGGGATGTTATCTGGTCCCATAGAGGCTGTATTTCTGGCCTTAAAAAGGGCGTTTAAGACCTGCTCCCTAGAGATACTAGACAGTGGTAGGCTAGAGAGATGCTCTGGGGTATGTGTGGCAGCAGGGACAAGGGAGTGAAGTTTTCACTGAACCTATCAGCCAGCAGGTTTGCAATATCCTCAGGTTCTGTACATGTAAGCACCATTAAAAAGAAGTTATGCACTTACTATAACGTTCCATGTGAGTTGTTCATCTCGCCTTCTACACAGATTGAGGTCTACAAATAGCTCGGGGCCAAGTCCCTGTCCCATGATGCACCTAGAGTAACCTCAGATTTTGTTTGCTGCGTATAATACCACCATATGTCATTCTATCATTCCCAAGAGAAGGTATAGAAGGGTTGAGCAACCAAGATGGATCAAGCATCTCAGTCATCTAACAGCCCAAGAGGGGGTAGGAGGGAGGGACGTAAGAATGAAGGCGAGATGAACAACTCACATGCAACGTTATAGTAAGTACATAACTCCTTTATGTGAAGTTGTTCTATCTCGCCGTTCATTCTTACAGATCGGTAGCGTCCCAAGCACCAACTATCTCGGGTAGTATGTTTTTCAGGACAGTAGACCCAAAAGAGGCCCTGTCAACTTTGTAATGAGTGATAAAGGTATGAGGTCTTGACCAAGTGGCTGCTGCAGAAATGTTACCAACAGGAAGTCTGGCAGAAAAGGCAGAGGATGCAGAAACTGCTCTGGTTGAGTAAGCCTTAATTTTGTGTTGTAAGGGCATATTGGCAGCTGAATAAGCAAATGTGATACAATCAGATAACCACTAAGAGTTGTTTTAGCCACTGGCACACCTTTCCTGGAGTCTGAAAAGGAAACAAAAAGCTGTTCCGATTTCCTAAAATCTTTTGTTCTATCCAAGTACAATCTGAGCTGTCTGTGAACATCAAGTTTGTGCAGCATGTATTCTAGATTGTTGGAGTGATTGGGGAAGAAAAATGGCAAATCAATAATTTGATTAATTAGTTTCACTGCAGACCTTAGGCAAAAAGGAGGGGGTTGTTCGAAGTGAGACTGTCAGCATGGAAAATCAAGTAAGGAGGCTTTAATGGACAAGGCTTGAAGCTGACATATTGCGAGCAGAAGTAATATCTACTAAAAAGATAGTCTTCCATGACAAAAATTTGAGGTCACATGAGGAAGCTGGTTCAAATGGAGGAAGAATAATGCAGGAAAGCATAACATTTAGATTCCATGGGGAATAGGGAGATTTCACAGGTGGTCTGAGATGAAAAGTCCCTTTGAGAAAGGCTTTGGATAATTTGTGTGACATAATATTTAATCCTTCGAATCCAAGATGAAAATTAGAAATGGCAGCAAGTTGAACAAGAACTGTTGCTGCTGCAGCTCCTTTGTTGAAAACCATAGTCAAGAACTCTAAAATAGAGGCCATATGGGGCTTGGTAAGGATCAATATTGTTTTTGGAGGCCCATACAGAATTTTTTTTCCATTTGTTAAGGTATAGCTTCCTCGTAGATGACTTATAAGAGGATAAGAGAATTTGCTTCGTCTCACTGGCAAGGTTATGGAAACTGGCAATGATGGGAATTGGAGCAGCCAAGCTGTCAGTTTCAGGGACTGCAGAGAGGGATGAAGTTCCCCCGACGAGTGCGTCTAAAGGTCCGGAAATGGGTCCAGAATCCAAGGTTCCTCCAAAAGATGAAGTCGAAGGAAGGGGAACCAAATCTGACGAGGCCAATGAGGGGCTATTAGAATGACGGTCCTTCCCAGGGTTTTTGCTTTCTGTAGAACCTTGGGTATCAACGGGATTGGTGGAAATGCATAGAGGAGACCCGGAGGCCAATTGTGAATGAGTGTGTCCCTTGGGGCTTCTCCCAGAGGGGGAATCAGGGCAAAGTAGCTTCGGCATTTCATGTTCATGTGACTGGCAAAAAGGTCGCAGCAAGGCTGCCCCCCCTGCGGAATATCCTGTCCGCTATTTCTTTCTTGAGAGACCACTCATGGGGCAACAAACATGCTCTGCTCAGCTTGTCTGCTATCACGTTGGATTTCCCCTGGATGTGCGTTGCTAACAGAAAGCACTGGGTGGATATAGCCCACTGCCATACTCTTAAGGCCTCGCAACAAAGGGGATAAGACCTGGTTCCTCCTTGTTTGCTCAAGTACCATACCACTGACATGTCTGTCTGAATCTCAATCATACCCAGAGGAAGAGAGTCCTGCAAGTACTGCAATGCCAAAAGTACTGCTCTTATCTCTAGGACATTGACATGCAGATGTCTCTTTCTTGATCAGTCCATGTGCCTTGGGATGTCCTTCCCTGAAAATGCCACCCCCATCAGGGAAGCGTCCGTGGCCACTGGTGGGGGTAAAACAAAGGGATGTCCTAACGTGACATGAAGTGAGGTCAACCACCACTGAAGATCCTTTTTGCAAGAGTTTGTGATTGTTATCAGGTGAGACATGGGAAGCTCTTGGCAAGACCATTGAGTGAACAGCCATTGCAGTATCCGCATGTGCATGCGACCCAGCGGTATGGCCAGAATTGCTGCTGCCATCATACTTAACTTTAGAACTTCTGATGCTGGAGCCTTGGTTTTGGATATCAGAATGCGGACCTGCTGAGAGAGGAGTAAGACTCTTCCTACTGGAAGTCTTAGCGTGGTGGTGGTGGTGTCCAGTTCTGCCCCAATAAAAACGGTATGTTGCGATGGCAAGGCAGAATTTTCTGAGTTTATTGTAATGCCCAGCTGGCTGCAGAATGACAGAGTGGAGTCCCTGGCTTGAATGAGATGATGCTTGGTGGTGGCGGTGAGGAGCCAAACGTCTAGGTACGGAAACACCTGGAATCCTAAATGTCTCAGGTGAGCCGTGACCACTGCCATACATTTGGTGAACACTCTGGGGCTGTAGTGAGACCAAAGGGCAGGGCTCGAAACTGTTAATGATTGGCTCCCAGCCGCAAGAACAGATGATTCCTGGACGGTCTGGCCATTTTCATGTGGTAGTACGCATCCTGGAGATCTATCAAGCACATCCAATTGTCTTTCCCTATGAAGGGAAGTATTGACTGAAGCGTGACCATCTAAAACTTCACTTTTTTGACAGTTTTGTTGAGCCTGCTGAGGTACAATATAGGTCTCCAGTCCCCTGTCTTTTTTGGAACTAAAAAGACTCTTGAGTAAGTTCCAGCTCCTGTCTGGTCTGCTGGGACTGGTTGGATGACTCTTTTTCTTAGTAACATTTGGACCTCTACTTTTGCCTGTTCCCTGTAACTGGGTGGAACATGCGGGATTTTCCTCGTCAATGGAGGGGGTGTGGTGAAAGGAATGAAGTATCCTCTGGAAATTATACTTTGTACCCAGATGTCATTTGTTAATTTGAGCCAGGCGTCGGGATACAAAGATAAGCGGCCCCCCAACTGCCTCCAGAGTAGGACAGTCGGGCTTCCTTTCAGGAGCGCTGGTAGGGCTTCCCAAAGAAGTGATCTCTGTCACCCTGGTTTTGCGGACCCTCTCTGTCATGAGGGCGGCCTCTTCCATTATTGTGCCCTCCTCTACCCCTGGAGGGGGGGTTCACCATGTGTGTCCTGTAAGGCTCCTTGGGCATTTAGGAACCACATTTTCCCTCCCCTTTAACCCTTGGGGTAGGGTCCGGTAGGGATGGAAAAACACACTCTGACGGCAGACAGAGTCTTTCCTTCCTGCTCACACCTGGTTAAAGTTTCCTTAACTTTGGGCCCGAAAAGGGACGAGCCATCAAAAGGGGTATTCACAAAGGATGACTTGAAGGACTCCGCGAAGGAACATAAGCGGATTCAGGAGTGTCTCTTAAGAGCAATTGCTGTACTCACTGCTCTGCTCGTTCCATCACCTGCATACGAAATGAGGCGCATGGACGAGTTAACAATGGAGTTGAGGGTATCAAGCTGGGAGGCAACTTTGTCTGAAGCTCCTGCAGCTACTGTACCCTGAAGAGTATCTCCCAGCTCTTTAAAGAGATGTCTTTGCAGTCTCGTGAAATGGGTTAGATAGTTGATCGGAGTGCAAAAGTAGCTGAACTATAAGTGCGCTTCCCATATCTATCCATGATCCTGGAATCACTGTTAGGAGGATGGATAGAAGAGGACATTTCTGAAATTTCCTTTTTAGTGACTGCCGCCACCACCATGGCATCAACTGGCACACCCTTGGTCAGAAAGGATATGTCTTGGGGAGCAGAGTTAAATTTATTAGACCTCCTAGGGACAGGCTCCATTGTGTCCGGAGACTCCCATGCTTTTCATGAGACCAGCTGCATAAGCTCATCGAAAGGCAGAGACACCCAAGAGCTGGAAGGCTGAGGCCCAAAAGCCTTCAGGAAAACAGAATCATCTTCAGTAGGCTTTGCGGATTGCCAGTCACCCCTCTGCCTAAGGATTTCTAGTATCTCAGAAAATGAGATATCCTCAGAGAGGGACTGTGGGGACCCTTCTGATTCATCCAAGTCAGTATCAGATGTCAGGGACTCCTGTGGGGAGTGTAGATGTTTCCTCTTACAAACTCTCTTCCTGGGAACCTCATCAGCGGGAGCTTCTGGTGAGATCTTGGAAGAGCATGGGACACCCAATGGGGCTTCCTGAGGCTCTGGGTCTCTATGCTTGGCCAGGATCTGTAAAGCAGAAGCAGAAGCAGACACAGGCGCTTTAGGGGAGGAAGAAGCCAGACCTGAGGTTGAGGATGTCTTAGGAGACATAACTCTCCTCATGCCTTCGAATGCATCCCTGGTCTGATGTGAAGGGACCGACGGATCCGAGGAAACAGTTGATACCCTCGGCACTGAGACAGTGGGCTCCGAGCCAGAGATAGGAGCCAAGTTCATCCGAGCTGAAGCCCCGACAGGCAGAGTCGGAACAGACAAGTCAATTCGACTATCCTCCCCGGACCCGACCAGAGAGTGTCGGCTCCTAAATGGAGCCAAAGATACTGGAGTAGGCGTCTGATCCAAAGGCTCCACGATCAACAAGTTCTACTCCTCCAGCTCCGAAGGACTGTACAGCTTAGAGGAGCAAGAGTTAAAGCTGGCATAAGGGTCTTCAGCTCCAATGCCGCCTGGGTCGGAGCTGATAAAATTTTGCAAAGGCCGATGCCTGTAAAAGCTTCTGCACCACACGATCCACATCCAAATCGGAGAGGCTAATGGAAAACCAAGATGAATGTATCAAAGGTGGTACCGACTGTAATAATGGAGATTTTAGATACCAGTTCCAAAACTGGAGACCAGCTCCGAAAAGGTAAGACAGTCAGCTCTGAGACATGCGGAGCCGATGTCACACACTTTTTAGATTTTTTTCGATTCAGTGGAAGTCTTGGAAGACTTTGAAGACTTACTGGATCAATCCTGGTCACTCAAAACCTCCTGGAAAGAAGGTTTCAGTAAACTCCTATCAATAAGCTTCCATTTTCTCTCCTGAAGAACTCAAGAAGAAAAGGAATGGCATATGGAGCAGGTTCATAGGTTGGTACTAGGCTATCAGCCCTAGGGCCTATACAAGCCTAGCCATAACAATTCCCTGGCTATTTCTTCCCACACTATTTACTTCCCTGGACCCCTGTCTAGCAGGGCAACTGGCGTGATGCCCAGGGTGAATTTCCCTTCTTCCATCCAATCGTCAAGATTCCTTTTGAAGAGGGCCAAAGAGGCACTCTGCTTGACATGTATGGGCAATCTATTCCAGAGTTTGGGGAGTCTCTGGGTCAGGAACCTATCCCTCCAGCATATTTTGTTTATTGTGATAAGGTTTAGATCCCTAGAGCATGTGGCTCTGAAGGATTGGGATTCTTTAAGTGTAGCAATGTCCAACAGGTCTGGGTTTGACATGGCCTTGTATTTTAAGCAGAGATCACCTCTGAGTAGACTATATGCGACAGAGTATAGCTGCAGTTTTTAAGGTGGTCAGCGTAGGGCATCTGCTTTAGACCTGTGATTCTTTTAGTGAGATATTTCTGCAGCCTTTCCAGTTGTTGCAGATGTCTTGAGAGGTACATACCAAATGGGGCATTGTATTCTATAATGGGTCTAATGAGGGATGAGTACAGTGGGACAATGACCTCCTTTTTTCTGGATGAATAGCCCTTAGTGATGAGGTGTGCCACATAGAAGGATTTCCTGACTGTTGTGGCGATGTGGTTATCGAAGGTGAGACCACTGTCCACCTGTGTCCCTAAGTCTCCTATCACACTTTCGGTGTTTAGTGTACTGCCACCTATATGGTAATTCACAGATGCATGTTTTTTCCCAAAGGGGATAACTATACATTTCTTGTCATTGAGCTTGTGTCCATGGCTCTGGCACCAAGCATCTGTTTCTGTAAGGCCATTTTGTAGCGTATCCACATCATTTCGGGATATAATAATTGCTCCCAGTTTGCAGGCATCTGCGAACTTTGTTATCCAGAGTCCCTTAGTGTTGGCCTGTACTTCAGAGAAGTAGATGCCAAACAAGAGCGGTCCCAGGACTGAACCCTGAGGTACTCCACTTGTCACTTGGCTGGAGCTGGATCTGGATCTGGAGTCAGCTACTTTTAAAGTGTGGGTTCTATCAGCAAGCCAGTTAGCAACCCATTGGGTGACGTAGGGATTAATGCCCAGTTTAGTAAGTTTATCTATGATTCCAGAGTGAGGTATGGTGTCAAAGGCCTTGGCAAGGTCTAGATAGGCTGTGTGGACCACCTTACCCTTGTCCATGGCTCTGGAGACTGATCTGAAGAAGTCAATCAGGTTCAGGAGACAAGATCGGCCCTTCACGAACTCAAACTGGGTGGGGTCCAGTGTTTGAAGGTTGCCAATGTCTTTGTTTATAAGTTCCATGGCCTTGCAGATAAGGCTTGTCAGACTGATGGGACGGTAGTTTCCGGGATCCAAGGTGGATCCCCCCTTGTGGAGTGGGATAACTGTAGCACTGCGCCACTCAGTGGGCATGAAACCTGAGGTGAGGCTATGATTAAACATGACACTTAGGTGAGGTGCCAGTTCATATTGTAGTTCATGCAATACACAGCCCGGGATGTCATCTGGTCCCATGGATGCTGTATTCTTAGCTTTGGAGAGTGCGTTTTTTACCTGTGTGGCCGTTATTACCGGAATTTGGCAATCTTCCGGTATTGAGGTGGGCCATTTAGGGGGTGAAAGGGGGGTGAAGTTGGCACTGAATCGATCTGCCAGGATATTGGCAATTTCCTTGGGATCAGTATATTTAATGCCATTCTGTTTTAGCTCAGAGCAGATCTGAGCATTGCCATTTAGATTCTTGACATAGTTATAGAATGCCTTGTGGTTGTCTTTGGAATCTTTGGCAATTTTATTTTCGTAACTAGCTTTGGAGGATTTTATGAGGGATCTCAGTTTCTTACTGAGGCTGGTAAGGAAGTTTTTTTGCATCCTGTGATTTTCCTCTTTTCTGCAACAGTTTCTTCCTTTTGTTGTAAAGTTTGTTTATGGCAGTGGACCACCAGATTAGCTCCCTTTTTTTGGATGAGAGCATCTTGGTTCTATTTGGGATGGCACGATTCATACATGAGTGGATGTGCTCGTATAGTGCCTTAGTGTAGGATTCAGCAGTTGAACTTTCAGTTCCCGTCTGCATGGGTGTCATGAAGTTTGTCACTTCTGACTTGAGTAGCATGAAGTTGGCTTTGGAGAAGTTTTTTTATGGAGGTTTCCTTACTGGGGGGGTGGGGGTGGGATGTGGATGTTAAGGGTGATTAGCTTATGGTCAGACCTGACTAACGAGGGGGTGACAATAGGTGTGGAGCATCGATTTCCTATGTTGGTAATGACCAGGTCTAGGATATTGGAGCCCCTGGTGGGACTATGGATTAGTTGATCCAGGGCGTTGGAATTTATGAATTCCAAGAACCGTTGGGCAAAGGTGTTGGTATGAGTAGTTTTCCCAGTTAATGGAAGGGTAGTTAAAATCACCCAGTATTAGGGTGTTTGGTTCTACCTTAACATTTTCCAATATGTTTAGAAAGGTGTAGTGAGAATCTTGGGGTATGGTGGGGGATCTGTTGCAAGCTACAATTTGGATTGCAGTCTTACCTAGTGTTAGTTGCACCTGGAGAATTTCAGACGCATTGTGTTGGGCAACTAGCCTGGTGGTGTGAATATCCTTGGTGAATATTGACACTCCTCCACCTTTCGTGTTTCGGTCCTGCTTTGGTGGCCGAAAAGTGTGGTAAGAGTTGTAGCCTGGTACTGCAGGGGTGCTCTCTGGAGCCTTGAACCAGGTCTCAGTTACTGCACAGATATCGATGTTCTCCATTTTTAGGAGTGCCTCAAGAGAGTGCATTTTGAGGTTTAGACTTCTAGCGTTGAGTAGCATTACCTTCAGATTTTGACCCAGTTTGACTCAGTTTCTTGCAAATGTAATGCTTCTAAACAATAAACACAGCTGAAATGACTGTCAGTGACAGACATTTTCTGCCTACATTTAGGGCATTTTTTAAACCTTAACTTAGGGTGTTTGTCCTTATCATCAGCCATTGACAAAAATTTAGACATACCCAACAACAATCAAATACATCAATAAGCCTTCTAAGAAAAACAGGCTAAATATAGAGACACAAGCCCTTAAAACTATGGCCAACAAAGTCACACACACTATTTATCTAAGCAGAAAATATCAAGTAGTGACAAAAGTCACTATCTAAAGACAAACAACCAAGCTATACACTAATAAAGTTAACTCTAATAACTATAAAGCTGTGACAAAAGGTCACTAATTAAGCACACAATACTAAATACTATTTCTAAGAAAAATGTGACAGAAAGTCGCTGTTTAAACATTTTTTTACTCAGAATTTATATAGGCCTAAGAAAAAAATGAGGCAAAGTATTAAGCTATGAAAAAAGCACACAAGGGAAAGGGAAACTACAGAGAAAGTTGTAAGAGCTCAACTAACTTACTAAAAATACCTTTTAGAAGAAATATGAACAATATTTGAAAATGAAAAGTAAGGTTTTTACTGGCCCGAGCTAGCAAGAACCTCCAATCTGTTGCAGCAGCAAACTAGATCTGAGGTAACTCTAGGTGCATCATGGGATAGGGACTTGGCCTCGAGCTATTTGAAGACCTCGAGCTTTGCAGTAGGCCAACTCAGAGCTGAGGGATTGGCTCCAAACCCATCTGTAAGAATTAACGGCGAGATAGAACAACTTCACATCTACAAGTTAAGTGCAAATCTGGGACTTTCTTTTGAGGTTTTGAATGTAACTAAAGCATGCCATATGGCTGTCCTTAGTTTGTGAAGCTAATTTGGATTCATAGTTAGCTTTGGAGGACTTCAATAGAAGTCTAATTTGGTTGTTTAAGTTGAGGACGGAGTGTTTCCAGTTTTGAGGCCATTCCTTCCTACTCTTAGACAGCAATTTCTTTCTCCTATTGTATAGCCTTGTTGATGGCAGATGTCCACCAGGCAGATCTGTTCTTCCTTGATCTTAGTTTGGTCCTATCAGGTACAGCACAGTCAATACAACTGTACAGGTGTTCATATAAAGCATTGGTGTATAGTTCAGGATAGGGGTCTGTACAATCTATGGGGGGAGGGGCTATGAAGCTATTTATGCTGTCTTATAAAAGGCTGTAATTGGCCTTAGAGAAGCTTTTTAGTCTAGTTGCTAAGTGGGGAGAGTCTGGTGTTACAGTTACTTCTAACAAGATTGATTTGTGGTCACATCCCACCAGGGAGGGCAGTACACTGGGGATGGTGCAATACTCCACCATGTCGGTCAGGACCAGATCCAGGATATTTGACCCTCTTGTGGGGGTGTCAACCAGCTGATCCAGGGCACTGGAGTTAACGAAATCCAGGAACCTTTGGACAAGTGAGTTAGAACACGTATAATTTTCCCAGTCAATGGATGGGTAATTAGTCACCCAAAATGAGGGTATTCGGTTGAATCTTGACTGACTCAAGTAAATCCAAGTAGGCTGAGTGGATGTCCTGATTCATGTAGGGGGGGTCCCATAGCCGGCTATAACTTGAAGAGGGGTCCTACCAACAGTCAAATGCACCTAGAGTAATTCCAGGAATCATGCTATATAACCAATCTAGAGGTGTATTTATCTTTAATGAATAATGATACACCACCTCCTTCAGTTCTCACACCTTCAGTTTGTGGTCTGACATGTGGAAGGAAATATATCCTGGTATAGCTGGAGTGCTCTCCACAGCCTTAAACTAGGTCTCTGTGACTGCACAAATGTCAGCATCTTCCCAGCTAAGGACGGCTTCCAGTGAGTGCAGTTTCAGGTTTAGACTCCTAATGTTTAGCAGCATAACCTTGAGGCTGTTTTTAAATGGTATTGTTACAGTGGGAATTTTGTTTTTATGACACTGCCTAAAAAGGCACTACTGGGGTGGCAAGAGCCTTAGCCAGTACTTGAAATCCCAGGGGTGCCAATGAAGACCAACTCTGGTAAAACACTGATGTCTGTCGACCATATCATTCCTAGGCTGACAGATACTGGATCCCCTTAGAATGACACCAGAACCTTAGCCAACTGTTGAAATCAATCATTTTTTGTTCATACTGTAGCATCATTCTAGGCAAAGGTAAAATGCTGCTTAGAGTCATACCTGCCTGAGACACACAATCAGAGAGATCAGTCATGTCTCTCTTCATATAGATAAGTGAGGTACGTCTTAATTCATTCACACCAACATGGACTATGACAGTCATAACAGTACCTGTTGTTGAGAGACTTGAGTGCATGTGTGATGTGGCCGATCCTGCCACCTGACAGACAACTGACCATGATCTTTTCCTTATCAACCTGGTGAAAGAGACATCTGTGTGAATCACGATGGAGTCCACTATGACTAAGATGTTTGGTTTTGTGTTTTGCATAGGGGTTTCTCTGATGAGACACTGATGTGTGAGATATTGTGTGTACTATGTTTTCTAGGGGATTTATTATGTGGTGAGTGCTTGTATTTGAGAGGTCTCTGGTGTTTAGGTAAGCTTCTGGTAAAGACTTCCACATATGTAGGTTTATGTGTTGTTGGTTTGGTTGGTGCAGGAGATGAGGTGTGCGTACCAACCTGCATAGTGTCAGATGTACTGACTGGTGAGCAAAGGAGCCTGGATTCTAGGTTCTTAACACAGATGCATCTCTCACACATTGAATTTGTGTGAACTAGAAGAAGTGGGCTGTCAATGTACTTGAAGCAATTGCTACATTGCCTCACGAAGACCATGTCAACCAAACTGGCGAGAGAGACTGTGGGATATTTTCCGTCCATATTAAGTAAGTTAATGTGGTCTGAAACAGGGAGAGGACAGGAAGTACCAGGTAAAACAGAAGACAGGAGAACTAGTCAAAAATGTACAAAGGGCTAGTGGGTAAGATCTGTGTTGGTACCTCAGGAGCTATGCTAAATGTACCACCTGTAAGTGAGGCACAGTCACAAGAACCCACCGATGGAGCACCGGCAGCGTACTAATGGAAAATTGTCAGGCAAAAGGTTTTGTCTATAACCACCAACAGTCTCCACTGCTGTGCAGCACTGAGCGATGATGCATGTAGCGCAAACCCGCACAAATCCAGGCCTTTTAAAATTAAAATAAAAACTTACTAGTGGGCAAAATAGCCAATCAAATGCTTAGAACATACCACTAGACCAATGAGCTTCAATGAATGGGTCTCTAGCCACATACTCCTGCCACAAGGGTGTAGGGTGTCCCTCCAGAAAAAGTTTGCTGGGGATTAGTGCTCAATTCAATACAAGCAGAACTAGACACAGCAAGGTCTGTAGCTAGTCTATGCTAACAAAGTAAAAGTGCCCCGAACAAAAAGCAGATGCAAACAGATCAGAAACAGGCAAAAACAAAATGCAGTAGAATGCAGATAATCAACAAAACAAAGTGAAACAGTTACCAAGTGCAAAAATTCAAGCAATAATCATTTTAGCTTTGGCTGTAAGCCTCAGATGGCTGGTCGCCTAACTCAGAGGAGCTTGGTTTAAACAAGCTAAACGCTGGCTGTAGATTAGAGTGCAACTTGTGTGTGTGCTACGTCTTTAAGAGGCATGCAAGACTGTCTGTACACGTATAAATTCCAGACAAGTGCAATCCTTAGTGCCATTTTGTAGAAGCAGCCAGTGAGTCAACATGCATGATCGCAGTAGTTTGTATATAAGTTACTTAAACCACAGTCAATAAGCCTTTAAAGTGATGTGCTTGTATAGAATAAAGCCGCTTAAACAGAAGCCACGAAGACTTGTTTATTTGTGTACCAACACGAAAGTGACATGGTGTCAGAACCAGGATGGAACATTCGGCGCCATGAGATGTAAAGATTACAGCGAAGGCAAAACCGACAGAAAACAATACAAACACAACCAGAAGAATTAAAGGTAATGAAAAATAATAAGAATTATTTACTCAATGTGAAAAGAGGCAAAAAAGGCCATTACAAAGACACATACTGCATTTTCAGACAAGAGGAAAGTACAGAAAAGTTTGTTAATTGAAAGAAAATGTTTAAGATAAAAGTATTTGACAAGGCGATTGGCTGGAGTGCAAAATGAGCATGTTTAAGGCAAAAAAGTGTGTTTAAGGCAGAACTGGGCATGTTTAGAGTAAAACGAGCACATGAGAAGCACATTGGGCATAAAAAAGGGCTTAAACGACCAACAAGAACATAAGAAGAAGAAAAGGCACAGTAAGCAAAAATAAAGTAAAGCGACTGCTTGTGTTTGGGCATAATTACGACTTCGTATTGTATGAAGTGCGTAATTACAGTTATTCGAAGTATCTCATAGTGTGTAAAAGTGCTTGGAGTGCTTATTAATGTGCATGTATTTTAGAGAGTTCATTGTGTGCAAAATGCAAATACCTCGTAAAATCCAGTCAAAGTGCTGGGTTTGTCTATTTGTAAAGTGCCATTACAAAATGCTTTATGTACAGTAAGGAGTTGCCTAGCAAGGTACCGCCATTTTAGGGTCATTTCAGTGTATTGCATGTTGTTGTTGTACGATGCAAATGCTTCAAAAGAGATTGAATTTGAACAGAAGTTCATTTTATTCACATTGTACTGTTGCTTGATACGTTTCTTGCATTGATAAAAAGTGTTTCTTACAAAAGATTACAAGAGTATTACAGTGCTTGTGAATTGCTCAGTTGCATAGTAAAGTTCTTGAAAGTTGCTTAAAGTGACGACTTTGACAAATGATGGCACATGAATGTAGCATACCTACCTTTATCAATCAAGTTCCAAGCGACTACTTTAGCAGTTTTGCCTTTAGCAATTTCGAAAATAAATGATTTCAATATTTCCACTTTTATCAAAGATTTCAGAAAGCATCGCAAAAGTCCGATAAATTATTCCACAAAGCTCCGTAAATACTGAAAAGTTATTCCGCAAAATTTTGCAAAGCATTAAGAAATCTAAAAAGCTATTTTGCAAAGTGCAATAAAGCATCGAGAATCCTGAGAAGTTTACTTCGCAAAGTCCAGTTATTTGAAAGCACTATGAGGTTGTTTATTCACACAATTCTGATAAGGTCAAAGAGAGAAAGTATGAATACAAAGTACAAAAGCATTGAACAAGTTATGTTTAGGCCAATTACTTATGCATGTATGTGTGTGTTTTTGTACGTATTTGCAAGACCTTTCCCTGGTATGTGTTAGTATGGCAAATGGATTTTGAAAACCTAAACCACTTGTATTTGATCAGATTATTGCAGAGAACTAGAGAATATCTGAACAAGAGTACAATATTTTCACACAAGCAGCTTATGCAGATAGATCTGCACATACCAGGGCAATCATTTTGTTAAATTTAGCAGGATCTGAGGCAGTAGAAAGAGAATGTTCATTTGCATATGCAACAGCAGTGTATGAAGGTGAAGGTGCAGACTGCCATATTGTCGCACAAGCTGAATCAAGGGAAGACCCCGAGTGTCTGAAGTGCAAGTTCAAAGAAATGTGTAACCCCGAAACGAACATTACATTAGAGAGGCATTTGTTTTACATAAGAGATCAGAAACCAGGAGAAACGTTTGTAGCTTAAATAACTGACTTGAAGAACAAAGCTAAAATGTATCGGTTTGGTTATTTGAAAGATGAGCTGATGAAGGACAGACTGTACGTGGTATTAACAGTGTTGCAGTGAGAAAGATTTTCCTTCATGACAGTGATTTGACACGGAGTAAAACAACTGAGATTTGTCAGATCCATGAGGCGACAGAAAGGCATATATGCTTACAAGTGACAAAAGCATGGTTTCGATGAGCTCCAGAGCAAACGTAGATAGCATGCAAAACGCAGCAAACAGAAACTGGCCTAAGAAAGGGGTAGTAACAGGATTTCCAAAGAAGGTTCGAAGCTTTCCAGAAAGTTCTAGAAAAACTACAAGCTCCACCGCCAACTCAGTGAAACACCAATGTGAGTCAGCAAAGCCCAAATCTAGCTTTATTGTTAACTGTCACAATTGTGGTACAAATCATGAATCTAAAACAGAGAAGTGTTTAGCATTTGACCAGCAATGCCAGAAGTGCAAAAAATGGAACCATTTCCAAAAGTTTTGCAAATCAAGCAAGCCTCACTCAGCTGTAAAGAAAGGTCACACAAAGAATCAAGTTGATCAAGTAGAGCCGAAACAGTCAGCTTTCTATGTGGATGGTGTCTTAGTACTGGGAAAAAGAGTCGATGCAGTAAACTTATTAACAAGGAGTTAAGTGTTTTGTATGGTCTGGATTAATGGAAAATCCACAGAGCTCAAAGTAGGCACTAGGTCAAACTGTAATGTCATGGCAACAGACACATTTGCAAAAGTGAGAACCAACGAACAACTCAATTTGACCAGCAGTGAGAGACTTGTAGCATATAGAGGTAAAGAAATTCAAACTGAAAGTTCAGTAATGCTTTCATGTTATTTGGCTGAGAACTGTTACAAATTATTCTAAGTAGTCTGATGACCAGTGCAATCTTTACTAGGTCTCAACAGTTTGAGAATGAAATTTGCTTTCTTTTGCTAAAGAAGTTCATAATGCGAATGCAGTTTCAAGTTCAAGTTTTTCTGAAGCCATTTTCTTAGAGTATGCTGATGTTTTCAATGACAAGTTGGGTAAACTTCCAGTTGTGTATTCCATGAAGCTGAATCCCGAGGCCACTCCAGTAGTCAGACCAGCAAGAAAAGTTCCAACAGCAATGCAAAATAAAGTCAAAGCTCAGCTGGACAAGATGGTGCAACAAGGTGAGATTTATCCAGTCATAGAACCAACAGAATGGGTGTTGTCCATGGTAGCCGCTCATAAGAAAGGCTCAGATGAAATCAGAATATGCATTGATCCTAGAGATTTGAACAAAGCATTAAAAAGATCCTATCATCCAATATGTACAGTTGAGGAAGTCGCAGCTCTGATACCGAAGGCCGCTGTATTTTCTGTTTTGGATGCAAAGAGTTCATTTTGGCAAGTGATGCTTGATGGCAAATCCTTATTTCTAACTACTTTTGTTACTCAGTTTGGCAGATACAGATTCCTAAGGATGCCATTTGGAACACATTCTGCAAGTGAAGTCTTTCAGAGTGCAATGGAACCAATTTTCTCAGGGTATCCTTGTGTCATAATAGTAGACTATCTATTAGTTGGAGGCAATGATGAAGCAGAGCACGGCAGAAGTACATTTGAAGCTCAATCCTGTGAAGTGCAAATTTAGATTTCCAGAAGTAACCTACGTAGGACATTTGGTATTCCACTACAGCAAAAATCCACCACAATAGAGTCCTGTGTCAAACAGCAAGCAAATTTAATGGAAAAGGTAAAAACAGCATTAAAATTCCATAGTGATAAAATGATACAGCACTTTTGGTAGTGCATATAACACAATATCCGACTCATTCCTTCCTTTTTCGAGCAATTGAAACTGTTATCCAGACCAATAGAGGAGGAGATGCCCATAATCGAACTGAACTACGTGAAATATCTTGGATAATTAACATGAGAGCAAATTGTCCCCCTGGACTAAACACTATAGTTCCATTGAAACCCATATTAAAAACTAGAAGGAACACTATTACAACTCAGAACCACTAGACTTATAATTCATTTATGTTTAGATCAAACCAACATTTTTATTCCTTTTAGCTGATGATGATACAATAACTATGTATATATTTCAGTTTTGTTAGGTTCATCTAATACAAAATAATACGTTTAATAAATATAATAATATTCAGCTATTAAGTATTTATTAATTCTGATATAAGTACTTTAGATCTGAATATTGCTTTTCACTAAGGATGTGTGCATGTTCTTGATTCACAATAGTGATAGTCTTGCAACAGGTATATTTGGACATTTTCTATTAAGGCAGTGAATAGGGACGTCATTTCATATATTTATATTTATATATCTAGAGATTATTTAGTGAATAATGGACTCTCTATTTATATAGTAAAAGGATATAAAACTATAATGTGCAGTTATGCATTTCTGTGCTGACGGAAGCAGAGTTGACATAGTGACCATGCTTTTGGCTGTCATATTTTAATAGTTTGGTAGTTATAAATAAGAATGTTTTCATATATCTGGAAAAGTAGATAACTGTTAAAGATCATCATATATAAAAATTCCAGAAAGGCGACCTGTTAGTTGAAGTTAATTATAGTAAGTTTATATATGACAAACAAAGAAAAATAAAACAAATGCTCTTGAAAAAATTCTTTAAAAAGCTAGTATTACACTTTGGCCACTGGATGGCAGCAAAGTGGAAACAGGGAAGCCATGCAGGAATAAAAATAATGGAAATAAATGCTTCTAAAAAATCTTTAAAAAGTTAGTATTACACTTTGGCCACTGGATGGCAGCAAAGTGGAAACAGGGAAGCTATGTAAAACTAAATTCATTGGAATTAATACATTCGGCACTTATAACCAGTAAAAAAACTAGGCAGAGAAGTGCATATTAGCATATAGCTGAAGTAGGATGGGCCAACATAGTATATTAGCATATTTTTGGCGCCAATTTTAAATCATTGCTATTGGCTACTTAGTAGTGTAAAGAAAGATTACTGGATATTCTAATAAAGACTAAGAATGATTGACATGATTGGTTTAGAAGTTAATTGATATTAAACCTTATTGGTTAGTTTTTAGTATAAATATTAGGCATTGCTACCACAAGATAACGATCTGAAGAAGGCTAAATAGCCGAAAGCGTTTGTTTTATCACTATGGAATTTTAATGCTGTTTTTACTTTTTCTATTAAATTTGCTTGCTGTCTGACACAGGACTCTATCGTGGTGGATTTTTGCTGTGGTGGAATACCAGAGGTTTTTTCTTTGTTTGCTTCACTTTTCCACTGGTAAACCTTCAACAAGTGTAAGATAGTTTTTTCCTACGTAGGACATTTGTTCACAAGCATAGGTTTAAGACCTGATTCTACCAAACAAACAGCAATTCTGGAGATGTCAGCACCGGACAATGTGCAAGGTTTATAGCATTTTTCTGGGCATGGTCAACTACTTAGGCAAATTTATCCCAGTTTTCAGTGAGGTGACAGCACCTTTGAGAGAGCTAACATGCAAAAATGTTGTATGGTCATGACTAGAACAGCAGAAGACATTTGATGACCTAAAACAGAAAACTGCAACCCCCACCTACGTTAAGGTAATATAGTGTGAATAAACCAGATGTTCTTTCCTGTGATGCTTCAAAATTTGGTCAAGGTGCAGTTATTCTTCAAGAGGGCAGACCAGTAGCCTATGCTTCTAGGACATTAACTCAAGCTGAAATGCATTATACTCAAACTGAGAAAGAGATTTTGGCAATAGTTTTCGCATGTTCCAAGTTTCTTGATTATATTTATGGTCGAGCTATCCAGACTGAAACTGACCACCAACTTGTAGTTACTATTCTAAAGAAGCCTATGCATTCCACTCCAGGGAGATTACAAAGAATAATGCTCAAGTTGCAAAAGTACAGTTTCAAAATGGTCTACACTAAAGGCAAACTGCTCTATCTGGCAATCATCTAGATCACGTAGAAATACCACAGAACAGGTTGATGCTGAAACTTTTGACTTTGATGTAATGTCAGTGCACAATTTTTCCAGCACTAGATTTCATGGGTTGAGGGATCACACTATGACTGATCTTATTTCTCAAAAGCTTAAATCACTTTATATATATATATATATATATATATACACAATATGTCATCTGTTTGAGGCCGGGAATCCTCAGTGAGGTATTTCTGTGGCCTTTCCAGTTGTTGCAGATGTCTTGTGAGGTACATGCCAAACGGGGCGTTGTACTCTATGATGGGTCTGATGAGGGCAGAGTAGAGAGGAACAATGACCTCTTTTTCTGGAGGAGAACCCTTTAGTGATGAGGTATGCCACATAGAAGGATTTCTTGAGTACTGTAGCGATGTGATTGTCAAAGGAGAGACTAGTGTCCACCTGTGTTCCAAGGTCTCATCACACTTTCAGTGCTAAGTATGCTACCGCCTATGTGGTAGTTCATGGGTACAGTGTTTTTCCCAAAGGGAATGACAATACACTTTTTGGCATTGAGCTTGAGGCCATAACTTTGACACCAAGCATTAGTCTCAGTGAGGCCTCTTTGCAGGAAGTCCACATCCTTAGGCGATTCTATTATGGCTCCCAGTTTGCAGTCGTCTGCAAACTTTGTTAGCCAAAGACCAGCTGTATTAGCCTGGACTTCTGAGAAACAGATCCCAAACAGGAGAGGACCCAGGACTGAATCCTGTGGTACTCTGCTTGTCATTGGTTTGGAGTCGGCTACTTTCACTGTGTGGGTTCTGTCAGTGAGCCAGTTGGACACTCATCTTGTGACATAGGGATTTATGCCCAGTCTAGTGAGTTTGTCTATAATTCCAGAATGGGGGATGGTGTTGAAAGCCTTGGCGAGGTCAAGATAGGCTGTGTGTACCACCTTACCCTCGTCCACGGCTCTGGTGACTGCTTCAAAAAAGTCAATCATGTTTAGGAGACATGATCTACCTTTTACAAACCCAATTTGAGTGGGGTCCAGCATTTGCAGGTTACATATGTCTTTGTTTATAAGTTCCATGATTCCCTGGCCTTGCAGACCAGGCTGGTTAGGCTAATGGAGCAGTAGTTCCCAGGGTCCGTGGCGGCGCCCCCTTTGTGGAGTGGGATAACCATCGTTCTGCACCATTCAGTAGGCACAAAGCCTGAAGTGAGGCTATGATTGAACATGGCAGTTAGGTGGAATGTCAGTTTGTTCTGTAGTTCATGAAAAACACAGCCTAGGATGTTGTCTGGTCCCATGGATGCTATGTGTTTGGAGAATGTGGTTTTAACTTGTGCATCCATGATTACAAGGGCTATGCATTCTTCCGGTATAGGGATGGGCCCTTTGGGGGGTGAGGGGGGTTAAAGTTTGCAATGAACCTATCTGCCAGGATGTTGGCAATATCAGTTGGTTCTGTATATCTAGTGCCATTATTCTGTAGCTCGGAGCAGATCTGAGTGTTGCCATAGATTCTTGACATAGCTGTAGAATGCTTTGTGGATGTCTTTAGAATCAGTGGCAATTTTATTTTTATAGCTAGCTTTGGAAGATTTTATGAGGGGTCTCAGCTTCTTACTGAGGTTGACCAAGGAGTTCCTGTAATCAGGGGATTTTTACTCTTTTTTGCAACAGCTTCTTCCTTCTGTTGTAGAGTTTGCTTATGGCAGAGGACCACCAAATTGGCTTCCTTTTTTTGGAGGATAGCATCTTGGTTCTGTTGAGGATGGCATGATCCATGCACTCATGAATGTGGTTATACAGTGCATTTGTATAGGATTCGGCAGTTGTACCTCTATTATCCATATGCACGGGTGTACTGAAGTTTGCCACTTCTGTCCTAAGAAGCGTAACGTTGGCTTTGGAGAAGCTTTTTATGGTGCTTTTCTTAATGGGGGGATGGAAGCGGAATATTAATGTCTAGGATGGTTAGCTTATGGTCGGATCTGACCAGTGAGGAGTTGACCTCTGGCGTGGAACATCGGTTACCCATGTTGGTAATGACCAGGTCCAGGATTTTGCTGCCCCTGGTGCTGGTATGGACAAGCTGATCCAGGGCAATGAAATTAATGAATTCCAGAAAGCGTTGGGCTAATGAGTTAGTACTTGAGTAGTTTTCCCAATTGATGGTGGGGTAGTTGAAATCTCCCATTATCAAGGTATTGGGCTGTACCTTAATATTATCCAGTATATCAAGGACATGTGGAGTGGGCATCCTGGGGCAAGGCAGGGGATCTGTAGCAAGCTACAACCTGGACTGCAGTCTTGCCCAGTGTTAGTTGCACTTGGATAATTTTGGATACATTATGTTGACCAACTAGCCTGGTGGTGTGGATATCCTTAGTGAATATGGACACTCCTCCTCCTTTGATGTTTTTGACCCAGGTGAGGTGGCCAAAAGATGTGGTATGAATTTTAGCCTGGTAATGAAGGGGAGCTCTCTGGAGCCTTGAACCAGGTCTCTGTTACTGCACAGATGTCGATGTTCTCCATACTGTGGAGTGCTTCGAGTGAGTGCATTTTGAGGTTTAGGCTTGTAGCACTACCCTCAGTTTTTGCTTGCCTGTACCTGCTATGGCGGTGGGTTTGTCATTTGAACCTTTCCTAAAAAAGGCACTATAGGGATGTCAAGAGCCTTAGCCAGTATCCGGAATCCCAGGGCCGACAGATGCAGGCCATCTCTGGCAAAGCATCGTGATCGGTCGATCATGTCATCCCAGGCAGACAGATACTGGATCCCCTTTAAATGACACCAGAAGCTTAGCCAATTGTTGAAGTCAATCATTTTGTCCTTGTACTGTAGTATCATTCTGGGCAATGGCAGAATGATACTCAGGGCTAGGGTCATACCTGCTTTGGCTACATGATCAGAGAGCTCCTCCATGTTTCTTTTCATGTAGTCCAGGGAGATATGTCTCAGATCATTCACACCAAAATAAACAATGATGGAGTCATATTTGTACTGGTTGTGTAGTGACTTGAGTGCATGTGTTATGTGGCGGATCCTGGCACCTGACAGGCAGCTGACAGTAACCTTCTCCTTGTTGAGCCTGGTGAATGGGACATCAGTGTGCCTGACTATAGAGTCGCCTATGACAAGTGTGTTGGGTACGTTGTTTTGCCTTAAGGGCTGAGGTTGAGTGGCACACTGATTTTGTGGTCTATTTGTTGTTTGGGTGGTGGTTGCTTGCATTTCTGCTTTGGAGGTCTCTGTTGTTTGGGCAGATTTTTGAGAGCCTTTGCGAATGTAGGTGTGTGCTTTGTGTTACTATGTGTGGGTTTAGGTGGTGTACGATTTGATGGACTAGGTGTTGAGTATGGTGTGGTGCAGGTGTTTACCTCCTCCTCTTGACTGTCTATTCCAATCTTGGCTGGAGAGAGCTTGGCTTCCAGTTTGGTTATATAATTGCAACTCTCTCAAGTTGCAGTGCTGGGTGGTAGGAGGAGAGATTTGTTGGTGTACATGAGGCAATTGCGAAATTGCCTCAAGATGCCCAGATTCATCAGGTGGACAGGAGAAAACACCGGGAGCTGACCTTTAGACATGTCTAGATAGGTGCTTTTTAATTTAAGTACTAAAAACTTTTCTCCTCCGGACAAGTGACATTCATGGCTCACCTGCTCAAAGACTACTTTCCAGACAAACTAGAACTATGCTACCTACTTCATCCAGTTTGTTGAAGCCTAATCCATCAAGGTTTAGTTGTTTAAGAAGAGTAATATCCAGAAATCTAGTTATGACAAACAGAGCAGATTACTTCATTCGATGAGGGAAGGAGAGATGGTACAAATCCAGACACTGAAAGGTTTTGATCGAATAGCACAAATTTCAGGCGTCTGTGCCAAACCGAGATCCTATTTGGTAAGCTCTGAGGGTGAGGAGTGTAGGAGGAATCACAGACATCTTCTTCCTGTATCAGAATCATCATCACTGTAATCATAACATTGTATCTGTGATGCAAACTCTAAATCAAAGACCGAGTCAGACATTGTTTCAAGACCAGTTTTTGTTCAAAAGTCTGACTTGAGTAATTCGAACATTCCTCAGGTCAACCATTTTGCAGAGACTGTCCCAGTTGCTAAATCTGATTCCCAATTTTATGTCACACAATATGGACGAGTTTCTAAGCCTAGTGTGAAATACACAGCAACGTGGACTTGATTATATATATCTGTGTACTAAGTATTGTACACAATGCATGTCTTTAGATTATCTGTGATTTTTGCATGCTAAATAATCTCATGATAAATTGCATGACCTATTTCTCAAAGAGGGAGGATGTAGATGAGAGTGTAACTTGTGTGTGTGCTACGTCTTTAAGAGGCATGCGAGGCTGTGTGTACACGTATAAATTCCAGACTGCAATCCCTAGTGCCATTTTGTAGAAGCAGCCAGTGAGTCAGCATGTATTCTATCTGTAGTTAGTTTGTATACAAGTTCCTTAAGCTATAGTCAATAACCCTTTACAGTGATGTGTTTGTATAGAATAAAGCTGCTAAAACAGAAGACACAAAGACTTGTTTATTACTGTAGCAACGCAAAATCGACACTGGCCTTTTAAAATAAACAAATAAAAAACTTACTGCTGGGCAAAACAGCCAATCAAATGCTCAGAACAGAGCCCTAGAACAATCAGCATGGTACCTATCTCCCCTCACAGGACCCACCATTGTCATATCTTAAAGCAATTAAAATGGCTTGAACTACACAACTACCTAAACATTCAAAACTAACTACAGCACACAAACGCATTCATCATCCAAAAAATGCCCTGCACTGCATAACTCATTACTGACCTACTGTCCAGCAAGGGACCTCCGTTCAAGTAAAAAAAAATTCCTATTTACAAACAAGTCAAATAATGTTGCAGGAGACTCGCTCTACTCCCAATATGTTGCTAAACTGTGAAGCGTGGCAACATTCCAAAGGGTCATGACATGTGTAGTCCCAATAACAAAAAAAGGACCATATTTTTAAACCAATAACCATCTGCTCGCAGACAGATTCTGCTATTCTTACTTGAGCCGTTAATCTACTTCCTCAGGAATGTTGACATGTATTCACTACATTATGTGAAAAATGCTTCCTTGTGGTGTTTCAGCCTTTCTCCCAATTTTCAAAAGTGCATGTATTAGTCTTGCACTTTTTTTCTGATATGGTTTACATATTATGCTAATTAATTACATTGCTCCTAGAAACACAGAAACACTTGTATTATACACACCACCACATTTTTTTCATTCATGGTAAACATTTCAAGCTCTCTGGTTCTTTCGACTGCTTCTGACATATATACAGATGCGCCAGCGTGGTAACATTCCAACCGCTCATTTAAATATATAATACATTCGGTGACAGTCTGCAAGGCGGGCTTACATTCCAACTGCTGATTACAGATGTTGCCCTGATAACGGATAAGTACCTTTGCATTATATTTAGAACCACTGGCAAAGAAATAAGGGACTCAGAAATTCAAGGATTTAATTGGTACGGTAGTCAAGAAATGCTGGCTCTGTTTGCAGATGATATTTTATACCTAACAAAACCAGAAAGAGACATTACAGTGTTGTGGAACATTTTGAGACAGTTGCAGATCTTTTCAGGATACAAAATTAATGAAGCTAAAACAAAGGCAATAGTGGTAAATTATGTATCCCCACACGCATTGGTTCAGCAATATCCATATTTATGGGGACATGATAAAATGAAGTATTTAGGAGTATGGATTAAAAATGATTCCGGTGTGGCAACTGAGGATATGTGGGAAAAGAATAAACAAAAGATAATACAAAAACTGAGAAAATGGAAACTTTGTTATATGGATAGCAAGATACAAGCAGTCAAAATGTTTTTAATCCCTTTGTAGCCTCCGGATATAAGGGACTGTACCCACTTGTCTCGAGTTATCTCTTGCCAGGCTTTTGGGTACAGTGATAATCTTCCCCTGAATGCCTCCAGAGTTGGGCAGCCGGGCAACCCTTCAGGGATGATGAAAGGGCTTGTCAGAGTAGGATTCTCTGCTGCCCTGGTTTTGCGGACCCTCTCTGCCACGGGGGCAGCATCTGTTATTGTTCCCTCCTCTGCCCCTGGAAGGGAACTCACCATGTGTGTCCGGCAAGGCTCCCTGGGATTTCCGGAATCACATCTTTCCACTCTTCTGACCTTTGGGATAGGGTCTGGACGGAGTGGAAAAACGGACTCCCACGGCAGAGAGAGTCTTGCCTTCCTGCTCATACCTGGTAAGGGTACCCTTCACCTGTGATCCAAAAAGAGCGGATCCATCAAAGGGGGTACTGGTGAAAGACACTCTGAACGGTTATGCAAAGTTAGATAGCCGCATCCAAGGGTGCCTCCTCAGGGCAACGCCTGTGCCTGCGGCTCTACTCGCACCATCGGCGGCATAAGATATGAGCGTCATGGAGGAGTTCACCACTGAATTTAGAGTCACCAGCTGGGAAGCCATCTCAGCCTGAGCCCCCTCAGCTGATGGATCTTGGGGGGCATCTCCAAGCTCTTTAAGGAGATCCCTCTGAAGACGGGTGAAGTGGCACAAATAATTCAGGGACCTCATGGAGAAGGTCGCTGAAGCGAGCATCCGCTTCCCGTATCTGTCCATCGTCCTAGACTCCTTATTAGGAGGATGAACAGATGAAGAAGTTTCGTCTAACTCCTTTTTCCTGGCCACTGCAACCACCATGGCATCGACGAGGACGCCCTTCGTCAAAACTTGTTTGACCTCTGGAGCTGTTATGAATTTAGCAGGTCTCCTAGGGGTTGGTTCCACGGAATCTGGAGCTGACCCACGCCCTTCGAGTCACAACAGACATCAGTGGTCGAATGGCGGAGACACCCAGGAGGTGGAGGGTCGGGAGCCAAACGCATCCAGGAATACCAACTCGTCCTCAGAAGGGGCTAGGGTAGTCCAGTTCCCCCTCTGCCTAAGCATCTCAAGGATGTCTGAAAAGGAGACAACTTCAGAGGGGGATCTAGGGGACCCTTCGGAATCCTCCAAGTCGGTATCGGAGGTGACAGACTCAGGGGAGTCAACATGGTTCCTCTTGCATTTTCTCTTGCGAGGTGGCTCCTCTGAATGATCAGAGGAGACCTCGGAAGAGGATGATACACCCAATGGGGTGTCCTGGAGTGCTGGATCCCCACACTTGGGGTCTGGAGGAGGGGCAGAGGCTGACGCAGGCACCATAGGGGGAGGAGGCGATGGGGTCGATCGTGGGGCTGACTCCGGGGCCAGCACACTCATCACCTCAAAGGCGTCCCTGCCCGGATGCAGAGAGAGCTCCAGTTCCAAAGAAATCGGAATCCCTCCCCGCACCGAGAGGGACGGCTCCGAGGCTGATGTGGGAGCTGAGGGGGAGAATGGGGTCAGACAAGGGTCCGATGCCACTCGGAGCAGACGAGGGAGTCTCGGTGCCCAGATCCCTCCAGGGACGGTATCGGAGCCGACGGTTCCACGACTCGAACCCCAACGAACTCCGGCTCCGAGGTCAAAGGAGTCGGAGGAGGAATATCTGTAGACGTGGGCGGGGCCGACCCCTGATGAGGGGGGGGGCTGGATAACATTTTTGCTAGGGCCTGCGATTTTAACAGTCTACTGACCACTCTTTCCACGTCATGCTCTGAAAGTCTCGAGGACCGAGAAGAGTGGGAGGAGTGTTGACTATGCTCCGATTGGAGCAAAGGTGATCTCGGAGCTGAACGTATTGACTCCAGAGAAGGAGACCTAGATATTTTTCGACTCCCAGACGGCTCAGAGGAACGTGTCGGGGCCGACTGGGAGGGAGAAACCTCGGTTCCAGCCGGAACCAAGATAGATGGTACTGTTTCACCCAGCGACGACTCCGAACTGGGAGCCAAAGGTTTAGGTGTCTTAGAAGATTTCATTGGCTGAGCCTTAGCTGGTGAATCTTGGGGCTTAAGTAAACCCCTCAGGATCAACTTGTTTTTGTGCTCCTGCAGGACTCGGACTAAATGCGTGGCAAATCAAGCAAGAGTCCTGCAGGTGCACGGCGCCCAGACAATAAACACAAGAAATGTGCCCATCTGTCAGAGACATCTTCTGACAGCATGAGTCACACTTCTTGAATCCGGACGGCTTGGGATCCTTGGACATGCTGAATAGGAACCAAGGAAAAAACCCAGACACAGAAGTTAAGGTTAAAATACCACAAACACAACTACTACTACCAGAAGTATAACTAAACTAGCTAATAAATACTATAAACAACATTATTTATTTGAAAAGCACACAACTTCCAAACAGAAAAAATGCAGTTGTAGGCGCTGTTCTCCAGTAACAGTAAAGGTTTTCCTCTTAATAAAACGTGGAAACTCAATTTCAATAAATTCAAGGTCAAAGGTCCAACAGACCGCTAGGTAAAACGTTTCAAGACACCAATTTATTTGACAAAAAAAACAGATTAAGCGCTTTCATCTCCCATGTGGAGACTTCATCAGAATCTGTTACACATACAAATCTTCAGTTTAAATGCATCTAAGTAAAACACACTTAATTAATCTTGACTTCTAATAGGCTGGCCATTAATTGACACTAATTAACATTGAGGTAATGCTGAACCAAACCTTTGGTAATTTACACTTGAATGTTAATACAAAGTTGTAGAGGTTCATAGGAATTCATGATCTTAACATTTCATAATTTTGTTTCCAACTTATATAAATTTATTTTTATTTTATTTTATTTTATTTTACATTTGTTAACCGGGCTAGTCTGGCTGGATACATGTCCATTTTCAGCAGAGGCCCGAGGAGAAAAGCTCCACTATCAGACTAAGACACTACAGATTAGGAAGTAAGTAAATAAAAACAAACAAACAAATAACATAATGTACTCAGGTGAAAAACAATTACATCTATGGTTTTCATGGAATTGTCTAAATAAAAGACAAACAAAGTTCAGACAAGGGGATGAGGAGAAATAGCTCAAGTCTTAGATACTACAAATAAAGTTAAAAAAATATCAGTAGTAACTGGTCGTGACAACTAAAACAGGTATTGCTAAATTTAAATATTATACAATGTTAAGTGTGCAGGTTGCTAGAGAAACAAGTATTTTACTGTGTTAAGTATGCAAATTGCTAGAGAAACAGGGTAGTAAAAGTAGTTATTGTTAAGGAAAAGAGAGAAAAATAAAGTAAACTGAAAGAGGAAAAAGTACAGTAATTACTAGGTACAAGTATTACGGACTTAGTAGGTCAAGGGAATAGCCAGTTGTAGAAGGAGAGGAGGAGGTAAAGATATTGATGAAATGTAAATGTAGCAGTATAATAGGAGCTCAGCTAAAAATGAGCAGGAGACAGGAAAAAAAAAGAAGCAGAAAGTCAGAAGGGTATGCAAACAGAAATTTGAAAAAGAGTGATGGTACGGAGAAGGGGGCTGTGGAAGTCAGTGAAGGTTAGTACAGAGGAGCAAAAGTACTCAGGAGCAGAGTAGAGTAAGTAATAAGGTACTTGAGTTCAGTCGGGATTGGAGCACGGACATAGCCAATGAATTAATAGGTGGGTTTTCATTTGTTTTTTGAAAAGGTGACATGAGGCTAGGGAGGTCAGCTCTGCTGGGAGTTTATTCCAGTAAGAACCGATAGTGTTTGCAAATAGGGAATCCCCAGATTTATTATGAGATTTAATTGTGGTAACTAGGAGCTTGTTGGCTGATCTGAGTGTAGTGAGATTTTTATAAGGAGTGATGATTTTGTTTAGTATGGGTGTGTTGGAGGCGTAATGTAGAATTTTAAAAGTGATGATCAGTTGTTGTAGGAGTATTAGGTTTGGGAGTTCAAGCCAGTTAAGTTTCTTTAAGTTATGACAGTGATGAGTTTGGAATGGAGAGCCAGTGGCAAATCTGGCTATACTGTGGTAGGCATTATTTAGTTTTTTCAGATTAGCTTTAGATATGTTGATAAAGCAAGGAGAGGCATACAGTAATGTAGAAATAAGGTGAGTTTGGGCTAGAGCCACTCGGGAAGTAGCTGTAAGAAAGGGCTTAAGCCTGTACAAGGCACCAATTTTTTTATTGACTGTCTTGATAGTTAAATCAATGTGATGGTCAAAATTTAGCTGATTATCTATGGTGACACCCAGCAGTTTGGTGCAATAGTCAGGTTTGATGATAGTGCCATTGCAGGATGCAATGGAAAAGTAATTGGGGTGGATTTAAAGGTTGGGGTGAAGAGTAGTAGTTTTGTTTTTTGGGATTTAGGAGGAGACAGATGTGTTGAAACCATTTTTCTGCTGCAGTGAAGACCAATTGGGTAGCAGAGTGGAGTTCTGCTGGGGAAGAGGCAGAGCAGATGAGAGTGGAATCATCTGCATACTGTATACAAGTGGATGTAGGGAGGGAAGTGGGCAGGTTATTTATGAATATTGAGAAAAGTAGGGGACCTAGGATGGATCCTTGTGGAACGCCAATAGTAACTGGGAGTTGAGAGGATAGATGGCTGTCCCAAAGGACAGCTTGTTTTCTATTAGTCAAGTATGAGTTGAACCATTGTAAAGCTTGTGAATCCAGTGAGAGGGATTTTAAGGTATCAAGGAGAAGTTGATGGTTGACCATATCAAATGCTTTTGAGAGGTCCAAGAATAGTGCAGAGGAGAACAGGTTGTTATTGCGGGTTTTATTGATAGTGTCAGTGAAGGAGAGAAGGGCGGTAGAGGTACTATGGTGTGGTCTAAAACCATGTTGAGAGTCCACAAGCAAGTTGTTATTCAAGAGATAATGTAGAAGTTGATGGTGAATGCAGCGTTCCATTATTTTGGATAGAGGAGATAGAAGGGCAATAGGTCGAAAATTGGAGAGTTCATTGGAGTTTCCTCCTTTATGGAGGGAATAATATGGGAGATTTTCCAGCAGGATGGGATTTTGGATTCAGTTATAGTTCTGTTTATTAAGATGGAGACTGGGTAGGCTATTTCAGTTGCAGCTAGTTGTAGATATTCTGCTGGTAGTTTGTCAGCAGAGGGGGTGCAAGGTTTGAGTTTCGATAGTAGTTTACGTATGTAGGTTATTGATACGGTATTAAACTTTAGCGTGTGGGTGCTGTTTTGAGTGGGGGTAATTTGGAGGGATGGGGGGGGAGTCATGGTGCTTGCAAGAGAGGTGACAGTTTCAGAGAAGAAGTTGTTGAAAGTGTTGGCTATTATGTTAGGTTCTGTTTGTGCTAAGCTAGCTGGGGTAGGTGTTTTGGTGTTGCCTGGATGGAGTAGTTTGTTTATTCCTGACCAAAATTGTTTTGGGTTATGATTTTGGTTTTGTTGATATTGAAAGTGGTAGTTTTTCTTATCCAGATAGGTAAGTTTCTTTGTTTTGTTTCTGAGGTGTTTGAAGTTTTGATGGTCAATAGGGTTTTTTGTGGATCTCCATTTCTTCCATAATTTATTCCTAGCTTGCATAGTTTGTTTAGTAGTTTTAGAGAGCCATGGGGCTGCTTTGGAACTGACTCTGACTAAGCGGGAAGGGGCATGCTGGTTGAGAATTCGTAGGAAGGTATTGTTGAAGTGGGTTACTGCGTCATCTATGGGGAGGTATTTTAGCGTTGACCAGTTATATTCTTTAAGTTCATTTTGAAAGGATGTTAGGTTGAAATCAGTTTTGTTATATTTGGTTCGATAAGTAGTTGGCTTGGGATTGTTGAATTTTTGTTTAGTAATAAAGGTAGGGAGGTGGTCACTAATATTGTCAGGGAGTATTCCTGTTTTATAGGAGAGGGGATTGTTGTTGGTCAGTATCCAGTCTAGAATGGTTTGTTTGTGGGTAGATTTATGTATTCTAGTAGGGGAGTTGATGGTTTGATGAAAGTTAAAGAGGTTAAGGTGAGTGGTAGGTGTGGGGGATGTGCAGGAGTACCAGTCAATATTAAAGTCACCTAAGATTATTGTTTCCTGGGGAAAGCTACAGGAAGCCCAGCTTAGGATATTTTCTAGGGTATTAATGTTATTGCCTGGGGGGATGTAGGAGCATATTATGTTTATAGCTTTGGATTTATTGATGTGGAGTTTGGTACAAAGTATTTCAGCATTTGCTGGGGAGGGAGGTAAGGAGTCAATTAAGGCTACCTTAAGTTGGGATTTGAATAGGAGGGCCACTCCTCCGCCCTTTTTATTAAGGCGATCCTGCCTTAAGGTGTTGTAGCCTGGGGGAGTGAATTCGTTGTCTTTGGTACTGGGTTTAAGCCAGGTTTCAGTCAGACAGAGGATATCAAAGGCATAGAAATCAATTAAGGCATGGAGCTGTGTGACTTTGTTGTTAATGCTACGAATATTTAGGTGAGCAATAGAGAGGAGTCAGTGTAGAAGGGTGAATTGGAATAGTTAGTGGTTTGGTTTGAAGGAGTGTGATTGAGGAGGGTATTGGGACCGGGATTGGGGTGGATGTCCCCATGTATAAGTAAAAGTGTTTGTGGGGATTGAAAAACTTTAGTGTATTTGAGTGGTGTTAGATAGAACCGTTTAGAGGTTGTATACTTGTAATGGTGTACTTTATGGTAGAGAGGTGGGAGGTAGGGAGAGGTAGATAGTATATTAATATGTGTTTGGTTGGGTAGAGGACATGTTGTAGTAGTATGTTTGGCTAATGTAAGAGTTTGGTTCAGGTTAAGATATTCATAGGAGGTAAGTGTGTGGTAGTAGAGTAGGATGTTAAGGAGGACAATAGGAAAGATTGCGTTGAGTGTTAAAGGCATGTTGTTGTAGAGGGTGGTACTAGTAAAGTTGTAGGACTGTATGGTATGTAGTGGTAGGGATAGGTATTTTAGGTAGGATTTTGGAGAGAGGGTGTGGTTATAGGCTTGAGGAGTTGATTGGTAGATGTATATGAAGTGAATGAGTGGTATTTGTCTAATTGGGGGTGTGTCTAAGTAAGTATATAGTTAGGACCACTGGGGGTGGGTGGGAATTGGGGGTAGGGAGGGGAGCGGAGTGAGCGTAGCGAACGGAGCGGGGAAGAACAAGACGACCAGTTGCAGAAAAACAATCAGGCAGGAAGAGAGAAACAGGAGTAAAGGTGAAGGTGAGTTCGACAGTAGAGAGTCTGAGGAGAAAGTATGATAAGTGGGGAGTAAGTGAAATAGTACTGGGTAGGATAGAGGAGTTACTCGTGAGAAGTGAAGTCAGGGAAAGTGGAACAGAAAGGTATGGGGGTAAGGATACAGAAATAGGGTGGAAAATACAGTACAGAAGGTGTCCTGGTAGTCAGGCAGTGTGTGGCAGTGGAGATGTATCCAGCTAGAGTGGAGGGTCTAAAGGGGAGTGAGGAAGAAGTAGTTTGGGTAAAAAGATATCTAAAGGAGGTAAGGATGAAGTACAAGAAAGAAGAGAAGGGGGGGGTGGCTGCTGGCTAGCCTACCTGGGAACCTACTAATGCTTTAATATGTATTTCAGTTGAGTTTATCAGTTACAGCATCAAATACATACTTTCAATGTCTTTCCAAAGGACAGGTTCCTTTGATAGTTGTAAGGTAATGTCCTTAGTTAGCCCTAATGTTCCAAAGATTCTGGCTGGGGATATACAGGTGTTTGGTGCACAGACAGGCTGGAACAGGGTGCTGGTAAGAGAGAGAGAGAAAGGAAGTAAGGCAAAGAGTATTAATTTAGAGAGCAAGTAAAGATGCAATGCAGATACAGGTGTTAATAATAATTCATTTTAGCTGTA
This sequence comes from Protopterus annectens, assembly GCF_019279795.1. NCBI lineage: Eukaryota > Metazoa > Chordata > Ceratodontiformes > Protopteridae > Protopterus > Protopterus annectens. The sequence continues at coordinate 377,709,878 of NC_056743.1, read as the reverse complement.
GCTCTATCAAACATGTGACATTTTATAAAACAAGCAGCTAATAAAAAATGCACAGCAGTAATAACGTAGTAGGCAAAACGTTACCTAAACACAGTTAGATATGTAACACCATAAATGGTACCCTTTGTAGCGTTATCAGAAGTCTGTGATTCCTTTTAGTGCCCGTAACTGCCGTGATTGAGTAACAGAGCACGTCCTTACGACGTCTCAGGTAGTTCTGCTACAATTTAGTAGTCCATGTTAAAGAGGCTACTTAAGTATATGGCAGTATGCTTTAAGAGAGTTTTACAAATCTCTAAATAAGTTGTCAATCCTACAAAAAGACAGTGTTCTGCTAAATAATGCTTACTAAATGATCTAACAATGTAGCGACTAGGTAAGGAGATCAATAACTAGTCAATAGTTACTAAAAACAATACTTGTGAGCGGACAACAGCTAAAAAAAACAGGATCCGCATAGGGAACGCACCATAATGTCTGCGTTGGCAGCAATAACAATAGTACAGCAGCAGTAAAAACGCTGTAAGGTTATAACGGTATCTCAAGGTACATTCCGTATAAGTTATAAAGCAATACTCAGTTAGTATCTGTATTTGCAATAAAGGGTACAGCAATATGGCAGTGAGAGCAAAGAAAAACAATGTGAATTAAAAGTAGCAGCGTCTAGGCATATACACTACAGGTCACCTGAACAGCGCTCTAATTGTGTCAGCGTTTTTATCCAAAGCTAAAACATTGAATGAGTTAAGTAAAATACATACAAATAAACTAAATAAAGCCAACAGCAACGCGAGTATGTAACAGTTGTGTCTAGGTACAACAATTGCAAGCCACGTGTTAAACGCTCAGATAGTGTTAGCGTTTGCGTTAAGAGCACAACATTGTACGCATAACCTGAATGTTGTAGCGGTTCAAAGCTACAAGAAACAAGGGTAACAAATCAATTCATATAATAAACATACACTTTCTTACTGTAATTCCAGAACAGGAGCCGAGCACACAGCAGCCAGGTGGAGTGGAGGAGAGGAAAGATGGCGTCGCTAGGAGCTGGGGTATACTTATAAGGTGGGCTAGGGCATTGGGGCAGATGGGGAGGGGAAAAAGAGACAAAAGCAGGTTTAGAGCAGGGTCCGCGAGATTGGACAGAACGAGGATCAGTGAGAGGTAGCAATACGTATGTTGCGGGGAGGGGCTTAGTGAGTTGGGGAAGTAGAGTACATGGGAGTGAAATGAGGGTAGGTAGGAGGAATAAGTATGGCAGGATAGATAAGTGGGAAAGCAGCACAGATAGATATACAGATAAAGGAGACACGGAGAGGTCTAAGAGCTTAGAGTAGAACAGTAAGAAATACGGATAACAGAGGGGTTAATGCCCTGATGTTCCAAAGTGTCTGGTAGTAAGACGACCAGTTGCAGAAAAACAATCAGGCAGGAAGAGAGAAACAGGAGTAAAGGTGAAGGTGAGTTCGACAGTAGAGAGTCTGAGGAGAAAGTATGATAAGTGGGGAGTAAGTGAAATAGTACTGGGTAGGATAGAGGAGTTACTCGTGAGAAGTGAAGTCAGGGAAAGTGGAACAGAAAGGTATGGGGGTAAGGATACAGAAATAGGGTGGAAAATACAGTACAGAAGGTGTCCTGGTAGTCAGGCAGTGTGTGGCAGTGGAGATGTATCCAGCTAGAGTGGAGGGTCTAAAGGGGAGTGAGGAAGAAGTAGTTTGGGTAAAAAGATATCTAAAGGAGGTAAGGATGAAGTACAAGAAAGAAGAGAAGGGGGGGGTGGCTGCTGGCTAGCCTACCTGGGAACCTACTAATGCTTTAATATGTATTTCAGTTGAGTTTATCAGTTACAGCATCAAATACATACTTTCAATGTCTTTCCAAAGGACAGGTTCCTTTGATAGTTGTAAGGTAATGTCCTTAGTTAGCCCTAATGTTCCAAAGATTCTGGCTGGGGATATACAGGTGTTTGGTGCACAGACAGGCTGGAACAGGGTGTTTCAATGTCTTTCAAAGGACAGGTTCCTTTGATAGTTGTAAGGTAATGTCCTTAGTTAGCCCTAATGTTCCAAAGATTCTGGCTGGGGATATACAGGTGTTTGGTGCACAGACAGGCTGGAACAGGGTGTTTCAATGTCTTTCCAAAGGACAGGTTCCTTTGATAGTTGTAAGGTAATGTCCTTAGTTAGCCCTAATGTTCCAAAGATTCTGGCTGGGGATATACAGGTGTTTGGTGCACAGACAGGCTGGAACAGGGTGTTTCAATGTCTTTCCAAAGGACAGGTTCCTTTGATAGTTGTAAGGTAATGTCCTTAGTTAGCCCTAATGTTCCAAAGATTCTGGCTGGGGATATACAGGTGTTTGGTGCACAGACAGGCTGGAACAGGGTGTTTCAATGTCTTTCCAAAGGACAGGTTCCTTTGATAGTTGTAAGGTAATGTCCTTAGTTAGCCCTAATGTTCCAAAGATTCTGGCTGGGGATATACAGGTGTTTGGTGCACAGACAGGCTGGAACAGGGTGTTTCAATGTCTTTCCAAAGGACAGGTTCCTTTGATAGTTGTAAGGTAATGTCCTTAGTTAGCCCTAATGTTCCAAAGATTCTGGCTGGGGATATACAGGTGTTTGGTGCACAGACAGGCTGGAACAGGGTGTTTCAATGTCTTTCCAAAGGACAGGTTCCTTTGATAGTTGTAAGGTAATGTCCTTAGTTAGCCCTAATGTTCCAAAGATTCTGGCTGGGGATATACAGGTGTTTGGTGCACAGACAGGCTGGAACAGGGTGTTTCAATGTCTTTCCAAAGGACAGGTTCCTTTGATAGTTGTAAAAATTAAATACAAGTAAAATCATCAAAGAAATTGTGACAGGAAATACTCATTTCTTATTAATACATTAGTTTGGTGTATAAATACCAATAAATATATAAAAATATAAAAAATATATATAAAATGTATGTAAAATATATATATAGTATAAAAATATTGTATGTTAAAACCACATTTATTCTTGTACCTTAAATAGTGTTAACAACTATATTTTAAGCTACACCCTTAATAAAAATAAAATATATTATATGTACATGCTCCATAAGGACTGAATCTGAATATTTTATTTATTTATTTATTTATTTGTTTACATAAGTTACAACAGTTAACCATCTATCAATGTCTCTTTGGGTCATCAGCGAGAATCTTAAGGGCTGGGTTGATGGATATGTGGTCATTCAATCCATAATTTCCACATGCGTCCAACCTTAACTGCCAAACCGTCTCCCTAAATTCCAGTTTGGTTTCCCAATCCCCCCCTCTCTCTTGCTTCACCACCTCTTCCAATATCCAAAATTTAAAATCTGCATCTCTACATATCCGGGTATGTCTAAATAAGGCGTTGTTGTCGTTCATTTTGATAATATCTCTATTGTGTTCATATATACGTGCCCTTAAATTATGTTCAGTTTTCCCTATGTAGTATTTCAGACATTTCTTACAGTAACACAAATATACCACCCCTTTTGTGTAACAACTGTAGTATTTACTACCTGTCAATTTCAAATTTATATTTGGTAGTTCCAATTCTTTAGTATCTGCCATAAAAACACATTGTGCACACCTACCACATCTAAAAGTACCATATTTACTATTTATTATTTATTTATTTTACATTTGTTAACCGGGCTAGTCTAGCTGGATATATTTCCATTTTCAGTAGAGGCCCGGGGAGAAAAGCTCCACATATAGAGATAAGAGATATATCATGAGCTCAATTAACAGATTACAGACTGGTAGGACTTAGACAATGAATATTGTTACCCAAACAAGAATAGGACTTAAAAATTTCTAGACAATCTAAATGACATCATAATGAATATTATTACATAGTTTAAAACAAGAAAAAAAAATGTAAGACCAAGGAAAGAGAAATGTACATTGTTACTAAAAAGGAAAGGAGTTTAACTTTCTGGATAATCTAAATAACATCATATTGAACATTATTGCTTATTTTAACAGCAAGTAGAGAAAGTGGAAGACCAAGGAGGCAAGAGAAACAACAATAGAGAGAGAGAGTAGAGTTAAAAGAGATACAAGTTTACTGGAAAAGAGTCATAGCCAATAAGGAGGAGAGATATATGAGAGAAGTATGTAGGGTAGAAGGAAGATTAGGGGAGAATGGAGGAGGCACAACAGAATAGGGTGAGAAAAGAGGGTTAAGAGGGGAATCAACATTTAGTCAGGATTAGAGCAGGGACACATCCAGTGGCTTTTGAGGTATGTTCTGAGTTTTTGTTTACTACTTGCTCCACTTGGAATGTTTTTCTTTTTCTCAAGTATATTTTTCAAATTTCTGTTCTTCCTAAAAGCATATCTAAGTGGTAATTGGAAAACATCTGTCTTATTAGACATTTTACTAAACATTCCCCATGCATCGTTGATGCATTTTTTAATCCATCTGACACCATTAAAGTTTACAAATGGCTTGACAATTCCTTTGGAACATTTAAATCGAGGAAAGAACAGACGCGAACCCACAATGGTGGATACAAGGACAAATGTAAGACTCTGAAACAGTATTTAACAAAATTTAAAAGTTTAGCATTGGATAATTGGTATTTAAAGAAATGTATAGATAACAATATAGTACCAAAGGGACTTAGAATCAACAAGTTCCCTAACAATACAGTAATGGATTCTGAATTTTTTAAAAATATTGTGAATATTTTAAATGATTGTGGGCTGGCCATTCTTAGAGCAATGATAAAAAACAATGAAGAAGTTATGTTTGAATGTAAAAGCAATATTGATAAATTGAATGAGGAAATTAATGCTGACCTTTTATTTTCTGTTGATGAATACAAGAAATATGTATTTTAAAACTATGTATGATGTGGACAATGTGATTTCAAAGAATCATGTTAGGAAGACAAGAAAATTGGATAGGGACTTGAATGAATACAGGGAGGGGAAAGCATATTTTTGTGACAAAAGGAATTTTAGAAAGAATTTCCAAAATAAGGAAGGAGGTTACAACAGGGGAACAGACATGGGGTTTGGTGAACACCAAGGCCATTATGGGGGATACAAACAAACATATAACCAGTATGGAGACCAAACTATTAATAATGGGACCCCTTTAGAGGAGCAGGGACTGAGAAGGTCCGAAAGGATAAGGAATTTAGACAAACAACCATCTTACGCAGTATCAACGAGGAATTATTATGTACCACCACAGAGGAGGGGGAGGGGGGTGTCAGGGAGATTCAATAGACAGTAACATTTGTACTACCACGTCTCAACAACGTGTTAATGTCAACGAGAATTGTATAAAGTAAACAATATAGAGAGAAATGTTGGGTCTAACGTAGTTATTTTATCTAAAGACAATTTTTTATTTATAACTACACAGATGTTGAGGTAAAACAAGAACATTTCAATTTGTTTACAAAAGGTTTCACATTTGTCCCAGTTAAAAAAAACTGGGATTGATGAAATCCTATTAGATATCAGGCTATTCACTAGGAAGTTGAATTTATTTCACATGTTCAAAGAAAGGAATACTAAATACAAAAAAACTAATCTCAAGAAAGCCAGTACTTTTAACCCCCCAATACACCAAGACATATTGAATTTTGAAAGATGTGTCATAGGTACAATAAGGGATGGATACAAGAAACATTTACCCACAGGACACAGTTTGACTAAGAATGAAATTTGTACTCTACAATAATTAAGTGACAATGTTAATTTGCGGATAATGAAACCTGATAAAGGTGGAGGGGTAGTGCTGATGGATACATGGGACTATACTAAGAGAATATGTGATGTACTGGACAAAGATAGTAGTGAGCATGATGACCAGAACGGAAAAATTAAAGTAGTGATTACTGGATCACTGTAAGATACAAAAGGGTTATTTCTGTCTGTACTGCAGGGTTTTGTTTGAAGCTATTTGGTGGTATGATGAAAAACAGATAGTTAAATATATGTTTACCCTGGGGAGTCACAAGAGCACAACCAGCTGTTCATGTAGTGGGTTTTCAAAAGTTTTTTTTAAATTGTGTAGCAGAGCTATTAGATGTCAGGTGGCTAGGTAGAGTATCCCAAGCTTTAGCAATAGTGCAACTAAAGAGAGATTTCCCAGCATCATTACTGCATTTAATGACATTTAGGAGGTTTTAATTAGTAGATATTAAGGTTCTTGTAGTAGTATCGGGTTGAATTAGATTCTGGAGTGCTGGGATTTTACCAGGATAGTAGTGTGACTTGTGTGCCAGTGACAATTGATTGAGTTGCAATAGATGAGCCAATTTAGATGTTTAAGTAATACACGGTGATAGGTCATATATGAGGCCTCAAACCTGGCAATCTTGTTATAACAAGATTCTAATTTGTTTAAGTCAGCCTTACGAAGATTAGTTAGAAGTGGGGACGCATAGAGGAGGACAGATAAAAGATGTGTCGTACCTTTCGTGGCTTTAGTGTGTCCAGTGAGAAATCTTGTTCCGCTAGAGGAGTCCTAGTTTTTTCTGAACTTTCTTAATGGTTTGTGATATGTGAATGTCAAATCTCAGGTTGTTGTCTATTTCTACACCTAACAGTTTAGTGTGGGTGGCTGAAGTGATCTGGGTATTGTTTTTCGACCTGATGATAAAATTATCATTTCAAGGGGGGGAGATCTACATGGGCTGAAAAGTAGTAGTTTTGTTTTATTGGGATTAAGAATAAGATGGGAGTTAGTGAACCAGGTTTCTGCTAATGAAAAGCATTTTGGGGTTAGGGAGAGAAGGTAGTTTAATGTGGAGGCGGGACATTTAAGAGTGGTATCATCTGCATATTGTACAACTGAGGCAGTGGGTATGGAAAAAGAGAGCTGATTGGTAAATAGAGAGAAAAGTAATGGGCCAAGGATGGAGCCTTGAGGGACCCCTAAGGATACTGGTAAAAGGACAATTGGTTTTGCCATTGGACTGCTTGCTAACATCCTGATAGGCAGCTTCTGAACCACGATAAAAGGAGGTGCTGATGTTTACGGTAGACAGCATATTAAGAAGCAGACTGTGGTTAACCACGTCAAAAGCTTTTGATAGATATAAAAAAAGACGGTAGAAACAAATGGTCCACTGTTTCTATAGTGGTTAACGGTGTTGATAAAGGACATTAGTGCTGTGGTGGTGCTGTGGAAGAGTCTGACGCCATGCTGTGATTTAAGAGCAAATTGTTTTTTTAGGAGGTAGTCCATTAGTTGAGTGTGAACAACTCTCTCCAATATTTTTGATAACTGGGATAGAATAACGATTGGATGGTAGTTAGTGAGTATTAAGCAGTTACCCTCCTTTGTGTAGCAGTATTATATGGGAGGTTTACAATATGGTAGGTACCTTGCGCTCTGATATAGATCTATTAATGAGAATAGCAACAGGAAAGGCTATTGTCTCTGCAGCTATCTGAAAGAATTCTAAATTATCAGTGGCCAGGGTTGTTGCTTTCAGTTTATGGAGGAGTTCTGAAATAGCTTTGATGGACACTGGGTGCAGGATAAAGTAGGAGACATTATCTTGTGTGCTAGTGTTATTTTGGGTGGAAGGTAGGCTACGGCAACTAGCATTAGTCTGGGTATTTACTACGGCTTGAACTGTTTCAGTGAAATATTTATTGAATTGAGTGGGAATGTCCTCATGGTTGTTTATTGTTGCTGGCACTGGAGTAGCAACTTTCCCTGGTTGAAGTACATTATTTATTGCGGTCCAGATTTTTTGTGGGTTGTGAGCATGTTTTTCCTGTACATTTTGGTAGTAGTTGATTTTGTCTAGTTTAATCCATTTCGTGGCTTTATTTCATAGTTCTAAGTAGATCTGTTTTGTTGTTAGGGTTTTGTTTTTGTGGAATTGTATCCAAGCTTTATCCCCGTCTTTGAGAATGGATTTAGTTTCTCTAGTTAGCCACAAGGTATACTTAGTTTTTATTCTTATAGCTCTGGTGGGTGTATGATGGTTTAATATTTGTAAGAAAGTTGTGTTAAGGTAGTGCACTGCTTCTTCAAGAAACAGCTGTGTCAGTGGAGTCCAACTGTAATATTTTAGGGAGGAGATGAAGTTATTAGGTTTAAAGTTCTTTTTGTCTCTTACAACTCTAAGGGTTATCTGACTGAAATAGTGAGCTCTAGTTCTAATTAGGTAGGTTGGCTGATGGTCACTCACACTATCAGGCAAACAGCCAGAACAGGAAGTGAGGGAGGGATCAGATATAAGAATCCAGTCCAATATGAACTGGCATTTGGATGTTTTATCGCTTTTAGTGGAGGGATGAGACAAGTTTGGTAAACCCGTGGAGGTTAATGTGGGTAGATGGATTGTAGCAGGAGCAGTTAAGCCAGTCTATATTAAATAGTTTCTTGAGGAAGGGTGTTTGAGATCCAGTCGAGTAGGCTTTCCATAGCAGTAATGCTATTACCTGGTGGGAAATAGTCTCCCATGATATTTATGCATTTATTGCGGTTCAGTTTTAATTTTGTAAAGAAGAGTTCTGCATTATTGACTTAGGAATAGTAACATCAAGTTGTTTGAGGATGAGATGATTTTTGAATACTGCTGCTACCCCCCACCCTTTCTGCCCTTCCTATTTCAGCATATGATATTGTAGCCTGGAGCTGTTATTTCATTATTATTGTTCTCTGGTTTTAGCCATGTTTCTGTAAGCAGTACAATCTCTGGGTTATATAGAGCTAGTAGGGCATAAAGGTCATGCACTTTAATATACTTCTAACATTCAGATTTAGGAAAAGGAGAGTTTTACTACTGTTCATCTCCATCACCCATGTCCTGCTCTGCTTCATTTCCAAAGTACTCTCAATTATTCTAGTCAACTCTTATGCTCCCTTACTTCACTCCAACATTTTCCATTGAAACAGTGGAAAACGTTTCACAGGTACAGTCTCTATGTGTGGTCTTTATTACTAGAAGAACAAGAAGCAGAATCTCTTTCTGTTTCACAGATCACTTTTTGTTGGACAAACTTCCTCCTTAGCATGGGGTCTATATTAGAACATCGACTTTTTAAAATGTCGAATGTTCTAATATCGACCCCTATTCAGCGAACGTTGACAATATCGAACATGCAGAACAGCAAATTTTTTCCCAGGGAAAAAATTTGCTGTTCCGACACACACACACACAAATACACCAAACAAACAGCAATCTACACACATACACCTAAAATCCTACATCTAACCCTACACTAAAAGTACAGTTTTGTACCTACCATAAATGTAGATGTTCGAGGATCCACATTGCTGCAGTCCTAACCATTGGGGTAGTCCGCTGTCCAGTCGGCCCGAATACCAAAGTATATGGCTGACGTCGGTCAGGGCGCATTAGACTGACGTCAGTACGTCAGGGTGCTAATGCGCATGACCGACGTCATATCCTCAGTCTTTTCTTGCCCCAGATGTCAGAAGACCCTGAAAAGATAAGGCCAAAAACCAAAAACTCCAAACATACCTGCACCAAAATATATATATATACAAAATATACAAAATTAGCAGAATATAACCTCACCTACACAACCACCCCTAAACACAGAGGGGAAGGAGGGAGGGTAAATTGGACTGCAGCAATGTGGATCCTCGAACATCTACATTTATGGTAGGTACAAAACTGTACTATGTTCTTCATTCCACATTGCTGCAGTCCTAACCATTGGGTAGAATCCCAAAGCAGAGGTAAGGGAGGCTGGCAAATCAAAAGGAAGCAGGAGCTGTCAACATGCCTTGCAAAATAGCTGTGGCAAAACCAGCCCTAGATTTAGAGTAGAGAGGAAGGTGGTAATGCTTAGAGAAAGTATGCACTGAACTCCAAGTAGCTGCCTCCAAAATATCCTTAGTTGCCACCCCTTAGAAATGCTGTTGAAGTGGCAGTAGCCCTAGTGGAATGAGGCCTAATCCCAGCTGGAATCTCCTTGCCATGATGGGAATAACAAAATGCAATGCAAAACCCAATCCACCTAGAAATAGTTTGTTTTGACACAGGCTTGCCCTGAGAACTCAAAGCAAAAGAAACAAACAACTGCTGAGACTGCCTAAAATCCTTAGTCCTGCTCAAATAATAACGCAATTGCCTGTGTACATCTAAAATGTGCAAAATCTTTTCCCTTTATTTTGGGGATCTGCATAAAACGTAGGCAAATGAATAGTTTGGTTTAAAGCCACGCTAGAAACCACTTTAGGCATAAAGGAAGGATTAGTACGTAATGATACCCTATCCTTATGAAAAATCAAAAAAGGCTCAACCGCCATAAGGGCCTGTAACTCAGAAACCCTTCTTGCAGAAGTAATGGCCAACAAAAGCAGTCTTCCATGACAAGTATTTCAGTTCAGCAGTAGCTGCAGGCTCAAAAGGTTGTAGAGTAAGTTTCTCCAACACAAAATTGAGATCCCAAGCAGGAGTAGGAGCTCTACGTGGGGTCTTATATTCTTTGCCCTCTAAGAAATTGCTTGAACAAAGGATGTGAAAACAATGGTGGGTCACAATCATAGTGAGCTGAAATTGCTGCAGCATGAATCTTAATGGAAGAGAAAGACAAACCTTTGTCCAATAACTCAGTAAGATATTGAAGAGCCACACTCAAATTAGGCTCAAATCTCCAAATTCTTTGCTGCAGTCCAAAATAAAAATCTCTTCCATTTTTCTGCGTACACTTTCCTTGTACTAGGTCTTCTGGCTTCCATAATCACATTTAAAACTTGTTGAGGAAGTTGAGACCTGCTGTCTTTCAAAACAGAATATGCCAGGCTGTTAGATGAAGAGAGTGAAGCTTGACATTGAGCAGACGACCGTCCTTCTGAGACAACAGATGTGGAATCAAGGGTAAAGGCCATGGAGGCTTCTTTACCAGACTCCTCAGTAATGGGTACCAGTGCTGCCGAGGCCAATCTGGAGCTATTAAAATCATCCTTGGCTTGTCTTGTCTGACCTTTAGAAGCACCTTTGGAAGAAGAGGCAGAGGTGGAAACGCATACACATGAAGATTTTTCCAACTGAAAGAAAGAGCATCCACTTTCCAAGCTGTGTGATGAAACCTCTTTGTGCAAAACTTTGGCAGCTGGTGGTTTAGTGGAGAAGCGAACAGATCTATGTCTGGAGTTCCCCAGGACACTGCCAACTTTTGAAATACATGAAGATCCAGTTTCCACTCGTGGGGATCCATGATTTGTCTGCTTAACACATCTGCTAAGGAGTTCTGTGCTCCTGGCAGAAACCTTGCCTGAAGAGTTAGTTGCAAGCTGAGCGCAGTCTCCCATAAAATCATTGCTTGCCTGCACAATGGGTAAGAATGTGTTCTCCCTTGTTTGTTGATGTACCACATGACAGTTGTGTTGTCTGTTAGAATCAACACCTGCCCTGGAAGAAGTAACTCCTTGAAAGCCATTAATGCAAACTGGACTGCTAACATCTCCTTCATGTTGATATGTAGATGCTGTAGTCTGGCAGGCCACTTGTCTTGTATCCACTTTCCATTTAGATGAGCTCCCCAAGCAATGTCTGAGGCATCTGTCGTTAGAATTTGACTCGCCTCTGGCCGGGTCACAGAGAGTCCCTTGTTTAGGTGACATTCCTGAGCCCACCACAAAAATTCCTTTTGAATGCAAGGTATTATTTGAATGACAGTGTCCAAATCCTGGCAGTGCTGTGTCCATACATTTTTGAAAGACCATTGTAGCTTCCTCATATGCAGTTTGGCATTGGGAAGCACCAGAATACAAGATGCCATGAACCCTAAGGCTTGAAGGACTGTCCTTGCAGTCAGCCCGGACTGAAGAGATAGTTGATGGAAGTAACTGGAAAGATTCTTTTGTTTGTCCGGGGTTAAAAAGGCCATCTGGGCTGCTGTACTCAGTCTCACACCCAGAAAGCACATGTCTTGAGAGGGTACTAGACTGGACTTTATTTCGTTCACAGAATACCCTAGGCATCTTAGCACTGCTATGACATATTCCAAATGCTGTAGAAGGTCTTCCCTTTCTTGAGCCAGAATCAGGCAATCGTCCAAGTAAGGATAGATTTGAATTCCTTTTAGCCTGAAGTAAGCTATCACTGGAGCCAGAACCTTTGTGAATACTCTGGGCGCAGTAGATAAGCCAAAGGGCAATGCAGAGAACTGATAATGTGAATTTCCAGCTCGAAAACGCAGATACTTTCTGCAACTTAGTCTTATAGGCACATGAAGGTAAGCTTCCTTGAGATCTAAAGTTACCATCCAGTGATCTTTGCCCAGCAGAGGTAAAAGCTGTTGTAACGTCAACATTTTGAACTTGGGAATGTCCAGATAAGTGTTGAGGATAGATAAATCCAAAATTGGTCTCCACGTGTTCCCCTTCTTCGGTACTAGGAACAGGCGAGAATAAAATCCTAGGCCCCTTTCTGGCACAGGAACCGCCTGAATGGCCCCTATTTGGAGTAACTGAGAAATTTGCTTGTGAGCCTCTTGTCTTTGTAGAGGAGGAATGTCTGGCATGCCTTTGAAAGGAGGCAAGGTATGGAAATAAAACCTGTAACCGTGGTGAATGATATCCAGAACCCATCTGTCTTGGGTAATTAAATCCCAATTTTCTTTGAAAAGAGACAGTCTTCCTCCCAACGGTGCTGCCAGGCGAGAATGAACTGGCAGCTGAAAAGGCAGGTCATTGGGTCTGCTTACGAAAGGACTGACCCCTGCCCTCACCAGAAGTCTGAGCAGGGGAACTCCTGTCCTAGGCCTAAAAGAACCCTGAGCTCTGCCCCTACCACGTCTAGACCTACCCCTAGACTGGGAATCATAAGCAGGATAAGTCCATCCCTTAGCAGGCCAATTTCTACTAAACTTCGGAGGCTGCACCTGCAAAAAATCCTTAACAGTTTGCATAGACTTAGCCTTGTCCTCCATTTTCTTCAAAACTGCTTCTACAGGCGAACCAAACAACACATCAGACTGCAAGGGAGCATCCAAAATCCGTGTCTTAACATGCTCAGCTAAATTCTGATCTCTCAACCAGGCGTGCCTACGAAGAACAGAACCAGTGGCAGCCACCCTGGAGGAGGCCTGCACAGCATCAAAACCACATTGCAAGGAATGTTTACCCACCTGTTCAGACACATGAACTAAATCCTGCAACTCTTTACACTCAATACCTTCCGCCAGAGCATCCACCTTAGATTTCAACTGTGAAAGAAGATAATTCTGATATTTTAACATGTGAAACTGACAATTCAACGCCCTCATGGCTAAAGTGGAAGAAGTATACACTTTCTTTCCCCATCTATCCAAAGCCCTTGCCTCTTTATCAGGAGGGACAGGATTTTTAACAACTGAGGCCTTCACACCTTTAGGCCCCTGAGAGACAGTTTCCGGGTCTGCCCTAGGACTCTTAAAAAGATACTTATGAGCTTCAGACACCCTATAATACCTATCCGGTTTAACTGGGGCAGGAGGCAAAGAATCCGGATTCAGGGAAGCTTCTGCAAAAACATCTTCCACCACATTCAAAACAGGAGGTATAGCTAAAGGCCTATGCTGGGGTAAAAACAAGAATTCCCTAAGCCTTTTCCTGGAATCAGAGAAATCTTGACCTTCCCATTTAAAATGCTCCCTCATGGAATGCAGAGTCTCTGAAAATGAAAAATCCTCAGGAGGGGAAGCTGAAGGAGTAGAATCATCCACATCAGAATCAGAATAAGGAGGGAACTCCTGCAAGTCTTCAGCCGAAGACTCAGAAGCCTCCGAGCATTGCTCAAAACTCTCAAACTCAGGTTCCACCCTAGGCCTCTTATCAGGAGGGGGCATAGAACCCCTTATCATAGTAATCAAATCCTCTGCCATTTTAAGCATATGTTTCTTAGGCAAAGACCCTGAAGCACTAGGAGAAACCCCCACTGAAGCAAAACTCGGCCTGCCCCTCAAAGAAGCCTTGGAAACAGAAGGGAGGCTCTGACCACCTTAGGAAGAGAGGGAAGAACAGCCACCTGAGAAGCCCCTCAGCCTGGCCTACTTCCTGAGAGGATACATCCTGTAACAGTAAAGTCTCTCCCTGAGACTCCAAAGAAACACCTGGCAAAACCTCCGGCTCCACTGAGCCCTCTAAAGAACCGGCGCCTGAGACTGTCGGTTCTTCCACTCTAGGCTTTGCTGTTTTGTCCTTGCGTTTTTAGCGAAGCCGGCCGGAGCTTCCGACGGCATTTTATAATTACAACGCTTCCCAAACACTAACCTGGCACAGTCTAACCTTCTCTTAATAGTGCGTTTGTTAAATCTAGCACAAGAGCGGCATCCAACAACGTCGTGCTCAGGCCCTAAACAAGGTATACACAAAGTATGGTAATCCCTATGAGGTATCTGTTTCCCACAAGAAATACAGTTATTCACTTTTTCTGACATCCGGTTAAATACTGAGGCAAGAAAAAACGAAAATATTGCCCAAGGGGGTACTTAGCCAACTTTGATTCGGTCTGAAACTCTGGCTTCAGAAACTTTCAGAACGCCAACCTGCACTCGCAAAATTGCTTCTGCATCGGACCATGCGGCAAAAAAGACTGAGGATATGACGTCGGTCATGCGCATTAGTACCCTGACGTACTGACGTCAGTCTAATGCGCCCTGACCGACGTCAGCCATATACTTTGGTATTCGGGCCGACTGGACAGCGGACTACCCCAATGGTTAGGACTGCAGCAATGTGGAATGAAGAACATCTGTACACACACCATTAGCTATCCACTTACCTTAACCCAAACCCTAGCCCTAAGGTCCGTCACTATCGCACAATCACCTCACCCGTGCCCTAACCCTAACTCACCTACCCTGCCCTAACCCTCACATCCATACAATCGCACACTTACCTGAACCCGACCCATAACTTTCCACCACAGTGCTGAACAGGGTAAGCCACAGGCATGGCCAACCGAATCCCTTCCCAAGGAAGAAATTCAGTGTTCCGCAGCTTTGCTATTTTCAGCATTTGCTGAATAGGGGTCGATATTAGAACATTCAAAGTTGTGAAACTTCGATGTTCTAATAGAGACCCCTTAGCATGTACTTCATCAAAAAAATGATTTTATCCCTCCAAGGAAGAATATTTTGTAGACAGCTGGGTACAGCAGTTTGAAACGCACACCTGTCTCTCTACATTCTCTGAATAGTGGAATAAATTGGCTTCTCTTCTGCCTGGTGTCCAATGAGTAATCATTCTCCACAAACTTTCTGCTGTCTCCCACTTTTCAAACTTTGTCCTTCTGCCACAGTTTTGTCAAAATCAACTCCTTCTACTGGGAGAAGTGCATATTTACTATTAAAGGTCTAGGCTGCTTTCTCATAACCAGATTTGGAGCATACACATAATGTGCCCTTCCAACAACTCATGCCGTGGAATACCAGTCAAGATGCTTATTTGTTGTTTTTGTTGTTGTGTCTTTCGGCTTTTCCCGGTTAGGGGTCGCTACAGCGGAACTCCGGTCTGCTAATGATTGGCAGTAGATTTTTACATGCCGAGTTGCCAGCCCTGACGCACAACCTTCAACGAAGTTACGCCCATTCACGCATGTCTCCACACAGATGATGCTCTAGCTGAGAATCGAACCGGACAGCGTCCTTACTGTGAGGTGACAACGCTATCGCAGCACCACCACCACAGTATCCAGATGCTTGTGTTTTCATAAAATGAATGCCGTCTGTTCCTACTAGCTTTTCTGGTATAGTTGAAAATCTCATGTTTTCCCTACACGCTCTTTCCTCTAATTCTATTATTTTTTTGAAACATCTCTTCCTGAGCAGTCTCATATTCAGGCAGCCTTTCTTTCATTTTGAGCTCTGATTTTTGCAGCTTTATCATCTCATCTAAATATTTGATAAAACCTTCTTCAATTTTTTCCAGCCTTATGTTGTTTGTGTTGATATACTCCACGTTTCGTTTATTTTAACCAGGTCTGTGTGCAGTTGTTTTATATCTTCCTGTAGGTTACTGTAACTCATGCCTGGAGGTTCCACTGCTTTTTGCTGAACAGCTGCAGAACTCTTTCCCCAGTCAGTGTTGCTTCCTCACTTTCTGCAGCTGATTTTTCTTTCCAGATCTTCTGTATTTCTTTTTTTTTCCCCCTGCCATCCAGGCAGTACACTTACTAGCCAGTTACTAAAATGTATCCATAAACACAAGTCTACTGGGCTTCTCTGCTGAGTTTCAGTGTTCACACTGGGAGAAATAGAATTAAGCTCTTACTCAATGTGCAGCCATCTTGGAAGTCCCAAGTGGCAGACCATCTTGACCCACATGGAATTCTGAAATGTCTGCCAGATGAACCTGAAAAAGCATCTAGAAAACCTATAATTGCATCTAACAGATCACAGAATGGATTCAACTCTTTGAAATGGCCAACATGCAAAATCCATTCCACTTACTACATAAACCTTTCTGGTGGAAGGCATCTAAAAAGGCAGAATACGCACAACTGCTAGGCAGATTGGAATCTCTGGCCATCACTGGAAGTGGAGGAACCAAGAGGTCAACTTACGGGATTTCAGATTCGGGTGAGGCTGGCCCAAAGGGTGGGAAATCAAATCTGGAATGAGATCCATAACCCAAGAAGGGTGCAATAAGTGAAGCCATAAGAAGGGAACCAGACCTGTCTGGGCGAAAGGATGGCTATAAGAATTACAGTGGAGCATCCCTCTGTGACTGTCCCCTGGGAGGGATCAAGGGAAAAATGTTGCTGGATTTGTTGTTTCGGGAGACATAACAGATTACAGCACGACTGGCCCTAGTAGTTGAAAACCTACACAGCCACAGATGAATCTGTGTACAACACTCCCTTTGGTAAGTTCCTTTCCAAACACCTGCAGCAACTGGAGAGACCACAAAGGTTCCTTACAAAGAAAATTCAGGGTCTTCAAGATCTGTCTTATGTGGACAGACAGAAATCATTGTCACTTTACTGTGTCATACAGAATGCTCAGAGGCGACTTGTGCCTTGCATATAGAGCAATCTTTGACCCAGCTTTGATGGAAATGTTGCACATTTGCAAGTTAAATAGCACACGGGGTCACTCGTTCAAAGAACGTTAACCTGGTACATGACATCAACAGAACTTACTGGAGAGAGACATTTGTCTCACAGAGGTTAACTCCACCTTTGGAACAAGCTTCCTAGTAATGTTAAACAAAGCCTCTTGTTGGCCATTTTTAAGCGCAATTTGGACAATTGGGTGGGTAACTGGAAACTCACCCTTGGGGTTCCACCCGTGTTCCTCTTGGACAGGGGCAATAGGTGCTGATTTTAGTGTCTGCTTGAACAAGACACCATTAGGAATACTGGTTGAACTTGGCTAGGCTTGTAAGGGCCCTGGGCCCGTTAGACTCGTGATCCTCTGATCAGAATGATCCTGCTCAGTTTGTCCAATAGCATGATGAGCATCTACAAAATGTGCATTGTATAAAGAAAGCTAAACAAGGACGTCACCCCACTACCACACCTTCATGATCTCTTCATATAGGGATGTGGTTCCAAAACTATGCAAGCTGGAGGCCCCCTTTTATAAAGGAAATATTTTGGCAGACCCCTATATATTTTGGATTGTGTCATTAGGCCAATATTAATTAGTAAAGAATAAAGGCACACACTGTATTTGGGTCCCCCCCCACCCGCATGCAGCCATTCCAGTGTCCCATTACTTGGCTACTTCGCCCCAGCTGCCATAAACACTGCTCATACCTCTCAGTGTGCATACTGTTTTCTGCTTTATTTCTACAATTACAGATAGTTCAATTTAATTTAAAACTTTTATTTCAAATTTTATATCACAAACACTGACAGATATTTGCTAAACAAAGCAATACAGTCTCACAATCAAAACACTTAGCATTAAAACTTATCTGCCTTTGAAACTCACATTAACTGAAACAGCATTGAAACCCATATTCAAAGAAAATGCATCTGGCCAGTGGTGGATTAAGTTTATCTTTGGGCTGTTTTCAAATCATAGGCCCCTTGCACACATTTTTAGGACCATGCAAAAGTTCTTTGCTTTATCTTCCAGATTTCATTAAATTATATCACTTGTATAATAGACCACCACTTGCCAGAGTGCATTTTAAATTAATAGTTTGGAACACTTTTCCAGTAAGCAATGAAACAAAACATATGCACCAATAATGACAAAACTGCCCAATTCAGAAGATTTCAACCATACAAGGCCACTCAAACTTCTGTCATTACAATCCACGAATATCAGTCAATATGCACAACCTGCAGAAGTAAGTCATCTGACAAATTCCACACAGATCTGTAACTAATGAAAAGGTTGCTGCTAGCAAACGATGAAAAGTTATGTACTTACCATAACTAGACATCTGTGTTGTCTTCTTTCACTCTTCCTCACCACTGGGTCTAGGATCTGACTCGGCACTCTTCTCCTAAACTTTGGATCCAAGCGTCTAGCTCCTCCCTTTACCTACAATAATCCCCCACAGCTTCCTCCAAGCCCTCAGATCAAGTTTGCTGTGTCTATATAACCATATATAAAGAATAATTTTAGGTAATGTGTATACAAATCTCACAATTAATTCCAAAAGGAAGGAAAGGTAGAAAATTTGCTTACCTAAAAGGCTCAAACGTAGAACCCATGGGTTCTAACTTCCTCTAGAATTCTTCCAGGAAAACAGGAAGAGGGATGGTGGGGAGGTGAGAAAGAATTAAAGATGACAACACAGATACCTAGTTATGTTAAGTACATAAATTAAATTTGATGCGGTCTCTTTCATTCTTCCTCACCACTGGATCAAAGTCTTCAGCTACATTGCTCTTGGGTGGATCTTATGGAAGAAAGAGATGGAGCACTGTTGAACTACAGGCAGCTCTGCTTCTAGACATAATGTCAAGCTTGTAATAAGTAATAATGGTATGAAATGTAGACCAAGTGGCTGCTGCATAAATATCCTCAACCGAAGATCTGGAAGGAAAGTTCGCTGACATAGCCACAGATCTGGTAGAATGAGCTTTGGGCAGCTGGGGAAAAGACAACTCTGCTTGGCGGTAAATCAACGAAATACAGCCCGAAATCCATTTGGACAAAGTGACTTTAGAAACAATTAGGAGAGTAGGACAGAAAAAGTTTTTCAGATTTCCTATGCTGCTTCGTTCTTTTAAGATAAAAACATAACTGTCTATGAACATCAAGAAGGTGCCACATGTATTTACCCGTTTGTCAACTTGGTAAAGAATACTGGCAGCTAGACGGACTGATAAAGGTTTGATTCAGTGGGCTATCTTAGGCATGAAAGTAGGATTAGCACGTAGACACTCTGTCCTTGTGGAAAAATAATATAAGGGGGTTTTGAAGCTAAGGCCTGTAATTCAGAGACTCTCTTTGCCAATGTCAACGCTACCAGCAGAACAGTTTTCCAGGAAATAAACGTTAAATCACAAGTCCCTGATGAATATAAGAGCTTCCGTGTTGACTCTTGTAACACCACCATGAGATCTCATGCAGGACAGGGTTCTTTGATAGGAGATCAGAGGAGAAAAACCCCTTTCAAGAAGGCTTTATATAACTTAAGAAGCCCATAAGGGAGCATGTCCTTGCCCCACATGAAAATTTGATATTGCCAGAAGTTGTAGCTTGAATGTAGAAAAAGTAGCTCCTTGGTCAACCAAGAGACTGAGGAAAAGCAATACGTCAGGAACAGATGCTAAAAAGGGGTCAATGTTCTCTTTGCTGGCCCACACAGAAAACCTCTTCCATTTAATTTTATAAACCATCTTGGTGGAAGACTTCTGAGAAGCCAGAACAACATTCTTGACTGGGCAAGCAAGCCTGGACTGCCTAATAACCAATGGAATGGAGAAATTATGCATTCAATTTGAGGGCGTGGAGATCTGGGTGTCAGAATTATGATGGGTGAGACAGGAGGTCCTGGTTGGGCTCCAGAATAAAAGGAGGATAGTTGAGATAATCATAGGAAGGGGAACCACACCTGGTGACGCCAGAAAGGGGTAATGAGGATGACTGAGCACTTCAATCTCATCTTCTGGAGGAATCTTAGGATTAGGGGAAGAGAAGGGGTAGCATAAAGGAGACTCAGGGCCAATCATGGACTACAGCTTTCTTCGGTGACTCCCCTGGGGAGGGAACAGAGTGAAAAACTCACTGCACTAGCCGTTCAGGGGAGAAGCAAAAAGATCACATGGACGCTGGTCCCAACGACTGAAAATCATATTTGCTAGTGACTGACTGAGGCACCACTCCTGAGGCGGCAGAATGGACCCTGCTGAGTCTGTCCTCCAACACGTTGGTTTTATGCGTGTTGCAACTAGAAAGCTGTCCGAAGAGATTGCCCATTCCCAGACCCTCATGGCCTCCCTGCACAAGAGGTAAGAATGGGTTCCTCCTTGCTTGTTGATGTACAGACTACTGACGTGTTGTCTGAGTGAATAGCAACAATCTTAATTTAGGTTATTTATTTATAAGAAGGTTGAATTAGTAGTTTACTTGTACTCAATACCACTTTAAATGTGGGTGGTTTTTAAATTGATTGTATTATAAATTCACTAATTACTTGATTGAATGTTGTCTGAAGAAGTTGCTCTACTGTTGAGCAACGAAAAGCGCTTTACAATAAAACCTGTGTTCCTCAATTCCTGTGGATGTTATTTGGAGCCTTTTCTTTGGTGAAACAGTTTGTTTTTATGACATA
This sequence comes from Protopterus annectens, assembly GCF_019279795.1. Classification (NCBI taxonomy): domain Eukaryota; kingdom Metazoa; phylum Chordata; order Ceratodontiformes; family Protopteridae; genus Protopterus; species Protopterus annectens. The sequence continues at coordinate 377,689,179 of NC_056743.1, read as the reverse complement.
GTCTGTCCTGAATAGCAACAATCCCTAGAAGGACTGCATCCTGAAAAGCTTGCAATTGAAGGACTGCTCTCATCTCTAGGATCTTTATGTGCAAATTGGTCTGTGCAGGAGACCATGTGCCTTGGGCCATCTTTCCCATATAATGCCCCCCCAGATGGGAGTGCCCATGGTCACTGTGGCTATTGGTGGGGGGGATGGTCTGCCTAAGTGTAAGTCTTAGCACTGAAGCCACGAATGCACGAGAAGTCTGCAGACTGGTGTGTGTTTCACTTGCGCAAAGAGGAGATGGCATAGAATCGACCACTGGGCCATTAAGGTCCATCGTAGAACTCTCATGAAGAATCGGGCCAGCGGGACGAAGACTATAGTTGCTGCCATGGATCCCAATATCTGTAGAACCAAGTTTTGCTGAAGGAGAAGTGTGAGACAACATGTCTTCTATCTGAATCCATAGAGTAATTATCCTCTGTAATGGTAGGTAACACCATTGTTCATACAGTGTCCAGCTGGGTCCTGATGAACTCTGTTTTGTGATGGATCTTGTTTTGACTTTGCAAAATTTAGAGAGATCCCTAAGGATCTGGAGATACCAAGTAGATAGTTTATGGCCTGTATCAGTTGCTGCCTGGTTGGGGCAGTTAGGAGCCAGTGATCTAAGTATACAAACACCTGGAATCCTTGGAGTCACAAATGAGCTGCCACCACTGCCATGCATTTGCTGGCTTCCCGCCGGAAGTGCAGAAATTTCCTGAAGTGCCTGTGTATCTTTATGTGGTAGTACGCATCATGGACATCTACAGAGCATGTCCAATTGTCCTTGCGCTGAAACAGAATGGACTGTACCATAACCATCTGGAAAGTACAGTTGTGTACACTTACCATAAATGTAGATGTCACTGTTGCAGTCATCACATTTGGGTTATCTGCTTGCAGTAGCCCTCAGTCGGCCTGATTATCAAAGTCTTGGGTCCTGCATCGATTGCTGTCTCATCCGCCATGATGTCAGTAGTCAGGGGTATAAAGCATGCAGCCGACACCATTGCACAAGTTTTTCTTGCTCCAGATGTCAGGTGCCCCCATAAAGGGAAGCAATTACATACAAGATTACACCTCCAACAAAAAAGCAAATACACCAAAAAGCTTTAAGCATAATAAACAAGAATAGAGGTATAAGTCAATAGAAGTCAGAGGGCTGGAGGGAGGGTAACCAGGACTGCAACAGTGAATACACTCAAACATCTACATTTATGGTAAGTGCACGCAACTATACTATGTTCTTCGTGTTTCACTGTTGCAGTCGTCACATTTGGGTTAATTCCCAAAGCTAAGGATGGGAGGAGGTAATTAGCATTAGGACCAGCTATAAGGCCCTATAAGACTGAAGTGGCAAAGCCAGCTCTGGATATAGAAAAAATTAGCAAGTGGTAATGCTTGGTGAAGGTATGTACAGAACTCCAGGTAGCAGCTTCTAGGATGTCCCTGGTAGGGACACCTCTGAGAAAGGCTGTAGAGGTAGATGCAGCCCTGGTAGAATGTGGTCTTATCCCCTGTGGGGTTGGTTTTCTATGGTGTTTAAAGCAGAAATGAATGAATGCAATGGCCCATTCACTTAAAAATGGTTTGCTTTGAAATGGCCTTCCCCTCTGCCCCTGTAGCAAATGCAACCAGCAGCTGTTCAGATTTCCTGAGAGGCTTACTCATGTCCAAGTAAAATCTAAGTTGTCTGTCTACGTCCAAGGAGTGCAGTATTCATTCCCCTTTGTTCTGTGGATTAGAAAAGATAGTTGGCAAATGAATGGACTGATTAAGGGCCACACTGGATACCACCTTGGGCATGAAGGAGGGATTGGTCCTGAGGGACACCCTGTCCACATGAAAGATGATGAAAGGCTCCACTGCCATAAGGGCCTGTAATTCAGACACCCTTCTTGCTGAAGTGATGGCTAGAAGGAAGGCTGTTTTCCAAGAAAGGAATTTCAACTCTGCCTTTGCAGCTGGCTCAAAGGGGGGTAGGGTGAGCTTTTCCAATACAAAGTTAAGGTCCCAGGCTGGAGTGAGGGCTCTCCTGGGTGGTCTTAAGTTTTTGGCGCCTCTGAGGAATTGCTTCAGCAGTGCATGAGAAAATAAATAGGGATGGCTCTGTATTGTAATGAGCTGAAATGGCTGAGGCATGAATTTTGATGGAGGAAAAGGAAAGGCCCTTGTGAAGCATCTCAGTTAAGTATTGAAGAATATGAGACAAATTGAGCACTGCTGTGCCCATCCCCTGAGTTTGGCTCCAGGAACAGAATCTTTTCCATTTTTCAGCATAGCATTTTCTAGTACTAGGCATCCTTGCATCCAGAATGACACCCAACACTTGTTTACTGAGGGATGGTCACGGACAGATCAGGTAATCAGCCAGGCTGCAGGTTCAGGGTTTGAAGTTGTGGGTGCAGAATCTGGCCCTCCTGCTGGGACAGCAGGGCAGGGGTCTGAGGCAGGTGCCATGGTGCCAGCAGTGACACACTGCGCAAGACGGGGTACCAGTGTTGGCGTGGCCAGTCTGGTGCAATCAGTATTGTCCTTGGTTTGTCCTGTTTGATCTTTAGTAGTACCTTGTAGAGGAGAGGCAGAGGGGGAAAGGCATAAACCGATAGGATTTTCCAGGTGAAGGACAAGGCCTCCACTTTCCACGCTTGTTTGTGGGGAGGGAGTCCTTGTGCAGAATTTGTCCAATTGGTAGTTCTGGGGGGAAAGGCAAACAGGTCTATCTCTGGGCTCTCCCATTTGTTTCTCAACATGTTGAACATCTTTGGTTCCAGTTTCCACTCGTGTGGGTCCATGAGATTTCTGCTTAGGTCGTCTGCCAGTGTATTTAGCTTTACTGGCAGGAATTGAGCCTGTAGGTGCACTTGGTAGCTCAAGGCTGTGTTCCACAGAGCCATGGCTAGTCTGCAGACAGGGTATGAGTGGGTTCCCCCTACTTATGTAACACATAACAGTGGTGTTGTTCGTCTTTACCAATAATTGTCCTGGAAGAATGTGGTCCTTGAAGGCTGTCAGAGGAACAACATTTCTTTCTGACTGATATGCAGGTGCATTTGAATTATGTTCCATTGGCGCTGAATGCACTGCCCTGGCAAGTGGGCCCCCATGCATAATCTGATGCGTCTGTTGTTAGGGTTTGGACGGCAGGGGATAGAGTGAATGGCAGTCTCTTGTTTTGGTGGCAGACCTCTGCCCAACAAAGGAACTCTATCTGTAAACAAGGTATGATAGGAGTCATTGATTCTAGATCCTGAGAATGTTGACACCATGGGCTTTTTAGATACCACTGTAGTTTCCTCATATGCAGTCTTGCATATGGAATTAGTAGAATGCAAGAGGCCATGAACCCCAGGGCTTGCAGTATTTTCCTTGCAGATAGCTGGGTCTTTGTGGCCAGTAGTTTGAAGTAGGCTATCAAATGAACTTGTTTCTCTGGCGTGAGGTAGGCCATCTGGGAAGTTGTATTCAAGCTTGCCTCTCAGGAATACAATTTGTTGGCAGGGTACAAGATGTGATTTCTTTTTGTTTATGGTGTACCCCAGAGAGGTGAACAATTTCTTTACAAATGCCAGATGATTTAATAGTATGTCCTGGCTTTCCTGCCTGAATTAGACAATTGTCCAGGTATGGGTATATTTGAAAATTCCTTTGCCTGCAAAATGCAATGACTGGAGCTAGGCACTTTGTGAATACCCTGGGTGCAGTAGATAAGCCAAAGGGCAGTGCAGAGAACTGATAGTGCATGTAGCCTGCTCTGAAGCATAGGTATCTTCTGCAAGACTGCCTTTATTGGGATGTGCAGGTAAGCTTCTTTTAAATCCAGTGTTGCCAACCAGGCATCTTTGCCTAGGCATGGGAAGCAGCTGATGAAGAGTCAGCATCTTGAATTTTAGGATTACCAAAAAAGTGTTTAGGATAAACAGGTCCAGGATAGGACACCAGGAATTGTCTTTTCTGGGCACCAGGAAAAGTCTTGCGTAGAAACCTTGCCCCCATTCTTTTTCTGGGACAGGCTGAATAGTCCTGATGCTTAGAAGAGAGAGAACTTGCTTTTGAGCCTCTGGCCACTGATCTGGGGGTAGGTCTGGCTAACCATTTGGGGTTGGTAAGGAGTGGAAGTGGAATCTGTATCCTTGGGAAACTATATTTAGAACCCATTTGTCCTGGGTAATGAGTTCCCAATTTTTTGCAAGCAGGGCAATCTTTCCGCCTAAATAACAGCCAGTAGAGCAGGGCTTGGAAGATTTAGAGTTAAGTCACTAAGACAGTTTACCATAGGGGGGAGTCTTACTACTCCCTGCTTTGGAAGGGAGAGCCCCCCACTGCTTAGGCCTGTGAGTACCTTGGGACTGAAGCCTGTGTGTTCTGCTGGTTCTGGGTTTGGACTGAGAAGGCGTGGAAGAGGCAGGAAAGGAGGGCCAATGCCTACTAAATCTGGGAGGCTGTACTTGCAGGAAATCTTTAACAGTTTGCATAGATTTAGCTTTTTCCTCCATCTTTTTAAGTACTTCTGCTTTGTTGCCAAACAGGCGGTCTTGGTTTAAGGGAGCATCCAGTAATTTAGCTTTAACATGATCTGGCAAAGATTGCGCCTTAAGCCAAGCGTACCTTCTAAGTACAGACCCAGCAAGATGCCTCTAATGAATCAAAACCACATTGCAAAGTATGTTTTCCAACTTGTTCAGCAGAATGCATTAAATCCTGTAATTCTTTATTTTCAGCAGAGTCAGGAATCAACATAATTTTCTGTTTAAGCAATCCAATAATATGCTGCTGATACTTTAACATATGAAACTGGCAGTTCAAGGCCCTAATGGCCAAAGTTACAGAAGTGTATACCTTCTTACCCCATCTACCCAGCGCCCTGGAATCTCTATCAGAGGGGGTAGGAATTTTGGCAGTAGTAGCCTTAATGCCCTTGGGACCCTGTTAAATGGTTTCAGGATCCGCAGTAGGATTTTTAAAGAGGAACTTGTGAGAGTCAGGTACCCTGTAATACCAGTCAGGTTTTCTGGGAGCTGGAGGTAGAGAGTCAGGGGCCAGGCTAGATTCCGAGAAGGCATCATCTACAATGTCCAGTACAGGAGGGATAGCTAAAGACCTGTGTTGAGGCAGGAGTAAGAATTCCCTAAACCTCTTTTTGGAATGAGAGAAATCCTGGCTTTCACAGTGGAAATGCTCCCTAAAAGTATGCAAGGTTTCACCAAAAGAGAACTCCTCTGGAGGGGAAACAGAGGGAATGGAGTCCTCTGCATCAGAATCCTCATAGGTAGATAAGGGCAAATCCTGGTCATCAGAGAAAACAGTTAGTTATGTACTCACCATAACGATCGATGTATGTGATCCATCTCGCCTACATTCTTTACTCACGGGTTCGGAGCCGAGAATCGGCTCCGACTCGGCCAACTATTTCTCTAGCACGAAGTCTCTAATTGGCTGGGCTAACCCGGTATCCCAAGATGCACCTCTCCCTAGCCCCAGATCTTGTTTGCAACCATACCAATCATAAACCATACATAACCAACACTGGAAAGAATTCCAGCCAAGAAAGAAAAGGCAACTGACCTTGAAGGTTCACAGAATGAATGTTCCTCCAAATCCTCTAGGAAGGGGGCAGGTGGGAGGGTACGTAAGAATGTAGGCAAGATGGACCACATACATCAATCGTTATGGTGAGTAGATAACTAACTGATGTTATGTGGTCCTATCTCGCCTCCATTCTTTACTCACGGGACAGCGTCCCCAGCACCTCTATCCTGGGAGGCTCATAGAAAGATACTCCTGAGAACCGTGGAACCAAAGGAATCCCGGCCCCCTAGAAGCCACGTCCAGCTTGTAATGAGTGATAAAGGTGTGAGGAGAGGCCCAGGTGGCCGCAGCACAAATATCATCCAGTGAAAGCCTGGCATGGAAAGCTATCGATGTGGACATTGCCCTGGTAGAGTGAGCTCTGACGGGAAAAGGTAAACTTTTGCCTGCTGTCGAGTAGATGAAGGAAATACAATCTTTAATCCATTTAGAAATTGTGCACTTGGAAATGGGACAACCTGCTCTGTTCTCTGAAAAGGACACAAACAGCTTATCAGACTTCCTAACCTGTTTAGTCCTTTGTAAATAGAACCTCAATTGCCTGTGCACATCCAACTGATGGAACCTGAACTCTGCTTTATTGGAAAAATTTGGAAAGAACACTGGTAACTCGATAGATTGATGGAGATTAACAGTGGATGACACCTTTGGAAGGAAGGATGGGTTAAGTCTCAGTGAAACTCTGTCCTTATGAAAGGTCAAATACAGAGGTTTAATGGACAGAGCTTGAAGTTCTGATACTCTTCTGGCCGATGTAATGGCGATCAGAAACGCCGTTTTCCAAGATAAAAATGTTAGTTCACAGGTGGCAGCTGGTTCAAAGGGTGGTGAAGTGATGGCTTGTAGCACAAGGTTTAGGTCCCATGGCATGACAGGCTCTGACATAGGAGGGCAAAGTAGCCAAGCACCTTTCAAGAAGGCCTTGCAGAGTTTATGGCCCATAAGAGAGGGTTCGTAAGATGTATGGATATTGGAGATTGCAGCCAATTGCACTTTAATGGTAGCGGGCGCAGAGCCCTGACGGAAAAGCATGGCTAAAAAATCTAAAACCGATGGAAATGGGGCTGTGAAGGGGTCCAAACCTTGGGCCTGAGCCCAAATGGAGAATCTCTTCCATTTGCTGGAGTAAATGTTCCTGGTAGAAGACTTATGAGATGAAGACAAGATGTGTACCACCTCCGGTGAAAAGGAATGCTGTCCAACTAGTAACGGAAGTGGCTGTCAGCCTGAGAGTTCACAGTGATGGATGGAGCTGGCCTGACATGTGAATCAGGAGGTCTGGCACTGGGTCCAGAGTCCAAGGACCGTCTACTGCGTACTTCTGAAGAAAGGGGAACCATACTTGTCGAGGCCAGTGTGGAGCAATAAGGATCATCCTGCTTCCCAAGGATATGGCTTTCTGAATCACTCTTGGTAACAGTGGAAACGGAGGGAAAGCGTAGACCAGACCCGGAGGCCAATTGTGGGCTAGAGCGTTCCTGGGTGACTACCCCTGTGGGAGGGATCAGTGTGAAGTGCTCGCTGCATTTGGCATTGAGGGGACTGGCAAAGAAATCGCAGCAAGACTGACCCCCACCTGTTGAAAATTTGAACCGCCACTCGGTTGTTCAGGGACCACTCATAAGGCATCAGAATAGCTCTGCTCAGCCTGTCCGCTATCACATTGGACTTTCCCGGAATGTGCGTTGCCACTAAGAACCGTTGAGAAGATACTGCCCAATGCCACACTCGCATGGCCTCTCTGCAGTGGGGATAAGACTTGGTTCCCCCTTGCTTGTTCAGGTACCACACTACGGACATGTTGTCCAAGTGAATCGCAATCGTTCCCAGAGGTAGTGTGTCTTGGAGTGCTCGCAACGCTAGAAACACCGCTCTAATCTCCAGAACACTGATGTGAAGATGTACCTCATGATCTTGCCACGTGCCTTGGACCGTCCTGCCAAGATAATGCCCCCCCACCCCATCTGGGAGATGTCCGTGGTCACCGTGGCCACTGGAGACATAGGAATCAAGCTCCTCCCTTTGTACAGATTGGCAGAACGTAGCCACCAGCAGAGGTCCTGTTTGCACCGTTCCGTGAGAAGTATAAGGTGGGAAAGAGGAAGTTTCTGAAATGACCATTGGGCGGAAAGGAGCCATTGCAGAATCCGCATATGTAACCTGGCCAGAGGCACCAGCATGATGGTGGAGGCCATGGAGCCCAACAGTTAGAACTAATCTGGCTTGAACTCTTTTGAGGGGCAACAGTGCATGGATCTGAGACTGCAGCACTCATTCTCTCTTGTGGTAGAAAGGCTCACATCTGAATAGAGTCTAGCTCTGCGCCTATAAAGACAACACGCTGTGAGGGTAGCAAGGCAGACTTTTCCCAGTTTAAAGTAATTCCTAATTGTTGACACAGTGCTATGGTAGTCTCCCTGGCCTGAACGAGCAGATGCCTGGTGGGGGCGGTGAGAAGCTAGTCGTCCAGATACGGAAACACCTGGAATCCCTGACGTCTCAGGTGAGCTGTCACCACTGCCGAACACTTGGTGAACACCCTGGGGGCTGTGGTGAGACCAAAGGGCAGGGCACGAAACTGGAAGTGACTGGCTCCCAGCCGGAAGCATAAGTGACTCCTGGATGCCTTGTCCATCTTGATGTGGTAGTAGGCATCCTTGAGATGGATGGAGCACATCCATACTCCTTTTTCCAGCAATGGAAAAATGGACTGAAGCGTGACCATTCGGAACTTGGACTTCAGAACGCAGTGATTCAGTCGACTGAGATCCAGAATGGGTCTCTGGTCCCCTGTTCTTTTCGGCACCAAAAAGAGTCTTGAGTAAGTTCCTGATCTGATATGGTCTGAGGGGACTGGTTGGATGACTCCCTTTTCTAGCAGCTTTGTAACATCTAGTGCTGCTTGATCCCGTTGACTGGGTGGGAGGTCCAGGATTCTTCTGACTGGAGGGGGTATTGATACAAAGGGAATAGCGTAACCTCCAGTAACTATTCGAAGCACCCAACGATCCTGGGTGATGCTTTCCCAGGCTTCCGGATGCAACAAAATTCGGCCCCCGCCTGGCTCCGGAACAGCACAGTCGGGCAACGCCTCAAGAGCGCTAGAAGGAAGATCCGCAAAAGGAATTGTGGTCTCCTGAGTTGCGGGGGCATCCTCTGCCTCTAGGACGGCGTCTTCCAGAAGTATTTCCCCCTCCTCTGGCCCTGGAGGGGGTCTCACCTTGCGCTGTAGGGAAAGGCCTCTGAGACTTCTTGAACCACATTTCCCCTCCTCTCTGAGCCTTGGGATAAGGCCTAGAAGGGAGAGAAAAACGGGCCCCTACGGCAGATAGTGTCTTTCCCTCCTGTTCGCATCTGGTGAGGGTGTCTTTCACTTTGGTCCCGAAAAGAGAGGACCCATCAAAGGGGGTGTCAGTGAAGGAAGACTTAAAGGCCTCCGCGAAATGACACAGGCGCATCCAGGCTTGCCTTCTGAGAGCCACACCTGAGCTAGCTGCCCTGCTTGCCCCTTCGGCTGCATAAGATATGAGCCTCATGGACGAATTGACAATGGAGCCAAGGGTAGACAATTGGGCGTTAACAGTTTGCGTTACCACCTCAGGAATGTTACCCGTCAGAGTATCTCCTAGCTCCTTATGGAGATCTCTTTGGAGCAGAGTGAAATGACAAAGGTAATTCAGTGACTGCAAGGTAAAGGTCGCCAAAGACAGGGTACGCTTCCCGTACCGGTCCATACTCCTGGACTCCTTGTTAGGAGCATGGACAGAAGAAGAAGCCTCTGCAACTTCCTGCTGAGTGGCTGCCGCCACCACCAAGGCATCTACCGAAACCCCTTTGGTCAGGAACTCTTTCCTCGGGGGAGCAGAAAGGAACTTATTTGGACATCTGGGCACCAGTTCCACGGAATAAGGGTTCTCCCACACCCTTCGACAAATCAAATCCAGGAGTTTGTCGAAGGGTGGAGACACCCAGGAGGCGGAGGGTTGAGCTCCGAAGGCCTTGAGGAATACAGACTCCTCCTCACAGGGGGTCTTGGAAGGCCAGTCGCCTCTCTGCCTCAAAATCTCCAGGATGTTGGAGAAAGAGACATCATCGGAGGATGACTTGGGGGACCCCTCTGACTCCTCGAGATCGGTATCAGAGGTGAGGGACTTGTCCTGGGAGTCTATGTGCTTCCTCTTGTACAACTTCTTTCTGGGGGGCTCCTCAGGCACCGACTGAGAGGCCCTCAGAAAGTAGGGGACCGCTCAAGGGGGTATCCCCAGACCTTCGGGCTCCGCCATCCACGGATAGGGGGGCATCACAGGCTCTAGCCTAAGTGTATGGGGACGGAGTGGCCAATCCAGGTGATGTGACTGACGATCTAGCCAGTGCACTCCTCAGGGCCTCGAAGGCAGGTCCCCCCGAATCCGAGGACCGACCCGTCTCCGAGACCACGACCGGAGTCGAGATTCCCCGAGCCGATGCACCGAGAGGGAGACTCAGAACCGACAGGAGTCCCGAGGTATCCCCCTCGGGTCCGAATGAGGAAACCAGAGTACCAAAACCAGAGGACGGATCCGACATGGTTGGAGCAGACACCGGCTCCGATAGACTCACCTGGGGTATCAGAGCCAACAAAAGGACATCACTCGGTGCGGGGCACTCCGGCTCTGACGACACATGGGTGCTCGGAGGAGGAATCATTGGTACCAGGACAGGGACTGGCTCTGGAGCAGACTGAGTCGTAGCCGAAAAAAGTTTTGCTAACACCGGCGACTGCAGGAGCCTCTGGACCACCCTATCCACATCCAAATCAGACAGCCTAGAGGATTTGAAAGAAATAGGAGATCGGGATCTCCTACCTGGAGACTCATGCCTGACACTGGGTGACCGGCTCCAATAATATCGGAGCCGAGGTAGACTCCAGTACAACAGATACCTCCTGCAATGGAGCTGAGGAGGTAGTATCCATAACCTAAACTTTCTCCTGCGCCCAGAGGACAGTGGAGCAGAGGAGGAAGTATCCACTTTTGAAACCTTCTCTGAAGGCTCCGAAGAGGCAGACGGAACCGGAGATCTTTTCTTGGCCTTAGCAGGCTTAGATTTAGCACTAGAAGATGAAGAAGAATCTAAGGCCTCCTCAAAGGAAGGCTTAATCAGACCCTTCAAAATCAGTTTATTTTTTCTTTCCTGCAGTACCCTAGGGCTAAACACATGGCAAAAACTGCATGACTCTTGTAGGTAAATAGCACCCAGACAATAAACACAGATGGAATGCCCATCTGTAATGGACATTTTTTAGCCACATTTGGTACACTTCTTAAACCCGGAGGGTTTATGTTCTTTCTGCTCTTTAGACATGATAACAACTGCACAACACTCAGCCGACAGAGACAACACAAGAGGAAAGCGGGAAAAACCAAAAGACACTAACGCCAAGTAAATTCTAAGTTAAACGTTTCTTGGAGGGAAAACAACTACCCACAACTCAAAGACCAGTATAAAAAATACATGGTGGCAACACTGGAGAGGACTAGGTCCTCTAACTTAAACGGGCCTAGCCCGCGAAACAGAGGGATACCACAAAGTCCTCACAAAAAACTCACAAGAACTAGTCACAAAAGAAGAGTAGCTATTAAAGCAGCTTTTGCAATACAACTGACTACTAGAATAATTAGAAAAGTATTTGAAAAGGGTACTTAGTCACAGCCAAGTGAGACCACATCCTAACTCTACGAGCGGCAAACGAGATCTGGGGCTAGGTCGAGGTGCATCTTGGGATACCGGGTTAGCCCAGCCAATTAGAGACTTCGTGCTACAAAATAGTTGGCCGAGTCGGAGCAGATTCTCAGCTCCGAACCCGTGAGTAAAGAATGGAGGCGAGATAGGACCACATAACATCAGAAATTTCAGAATCCTGATCAGAAGAATCAGAAGGAAAATCAGTCCTAGGTCTCTTAGAGGGGGAAGGGTGGCTTCCCCTGATTAGAGTAATAAGGTCTTCAGCCATTCTTATCATTTGCTTTTTAGGCATAAGGGTCTGACCATGCAGTCTGGGTGTCAGTTTTCTAAGAATGGATCGAGTTTTAGACCTGAAAGAAGAAGAAGATGGCTTCAGTTTAATATGCAAGTCAGTAGGCCTGAATACACCCTCAGAAGCCGGTGCCTGCACAGCAGCTCCGGACCCATCCAAGGTAGAGACATCCGCAAGTTCCACAGTCAAAGAAGCATCTCACGGCATACCGGACTCCAAATGGGTCTCAGTAGAGGCCTGCAAATCTGAAGTAGCGGGTATCAGGGGCTGCAAAAGTGCCTCACTGAGTACCTGCGAACTGACGACTAGCTTAGGAGAAGTGTCGGCGGCAGCTTTGGACCTATGCCGGTCTGTCTCTGTCTTTATCTTTGCGTTTTTTCGGAATGTCGTTAGTAAGGTGGCTTACCGAAGCCATTTCTGGATAATTCAACAGAGTACCAAAATATTTAGATGTGTAAATAAACAGACGAATAGTACGAGGTTTGAATAAGGCACAAAACCGACAGCAAGGTACGTCGTAGTCTGGGCCTAAGCAAGGAATGCAGTATGAATGAAAATCTTTACGAGGTATTTGCTTTCCCCAGAAATACAATTAACTTTTACTGACATTGGTTTAGAGCAAGAAAAAGGATCCCCAACAGGGTACTTAGCTTAGTTGAAGACTTCGGATCTGAAACTCGAAAACGAAAATTTCAGGAGTCGGCCGACTGGCACTTGTGAACTGCTTCTGCTTCGGGCACTGCACAGCAAGAAAGACTGGTACAATGGCGTCGGCTGCATGCTTTATACCCGACTACCTGATGTCATGGAAGATGAGACAGCAACCAACACAGGACCCAAGACTTTGATAATCAGGCCGACTGAGGGCTACTGCAAGCAGATAACCCAAATGTGATGACTGCAACAGTGGAACATGAAGAATATCTTGGAATTCTTTACAAACCGTACTAATCTATGAATCTATGAATCTATGAAAAACCGGTTCAGTGTCCTTAGATCCAGGACTGGTCCTTGTTCCCCTATTTTCTTTGGCACCAAAAAGAGGCAGGAGTAAGTTCTGAATCCAACTTGTTCAGTTGGGAGCTTTTGGATGACTCATTTTTTGAAGAAAGTTTTGAACCTCTAGAGCTGCTGACTTCCTCTGATTGGGTGGAACATCAGGGAGCTTCTTGTTTGTTGCAGCAGATGGAAGGGAAAAGGGAATTTAATATCCTCTGGATATGATGTTTAGCACCCAGTGTTTTTTTGTGATTTTTGTCCAAGCTTCTGAATGCAATGCAAAACGTTCCCCGACTGCCTCAAGATAAGAGCAGACGGGCATTGCTTCAGGACTGCTAAAAGGGTTTGTTGGGAAAGGAATCCCAAAAACCCTGATTCTGCGGGCCCCCCTCTGCCCCTAGGGTGGTGTCTGTCATTGAATCCTCTACCTCTGCCACTGGAAGAGAAATCTCCCTGTGCATCTAGGAAAGGTCCAGGAGACTTACGGAACCACATTTTCTTTCCACCTCGTACGTTCCTGGAAAAGGTATGCTGAGGGGTTGAAAACTTGATGCCAATGTCAGACAGTCTTTCTCTCTTGCTCACTGCGGGTAAATATTACTTTAACAAAACAGTGTAATAAACTTCTCTGTGTGGAAGATTTTCAGTCCATATATTTCTAGTTAATCACTGTATATTAATCAGATCAGACAATAGTAGTAGAAGTAGCGAACGTAAACTCGTCAAGTCAAAAAGTAATAATAGAAAATATATATAATTCTACAGCATTACTAAGTATTCGAAAGTAATCCAAGCAAGGCAGGCAGTCTGTTTCCAGTCGAAAATCCTTTATTAAGTACACAGACAAGCGATCCAAGTAAAACAAAAATAGAGTAATAATTTCCTCACAAGCTTTCTAAATATATATATGCTTTTTATCAGGCATGGGAGTGGTTTATTGTGCTGTAAAACAAAGTGTTATTGGTACACATGTTAAATTCACATCCCTTCCCCCATCAGTGTGACATTGGAGCTGGTCCTGCCCTACCTAGCAGCTGTCATAATAATATATAGCCCTAATGTACTTTAATGGTACATCTTATTTAACCAAATTATTAAGTCTGTGATTTTATACAAGGCAATATACTACATGGCTGGAAATGTATCAACCTTAGTTCATTTTGCGATCAAAAATTATATATAAAAATATACATATACATTTTGCATGTAAAAATCAGTTTCTATTTTCATAACCTATTGTTAACAAAGATCGCTTTCGTCCTTCTAGACTTCTTCAGGTCTATGTACAAGAACCCTAAAAACCTATATAATTGCATAATTAGTTAGTATTGTTATTACCATCATTTTGAATTAAGTGGAAAAAAGAGAACCAGAAAAAAGTAAAAATATATATATATGTATGATGATGGAAACAAAATATACACTTACATTTCAAATGATTTAAAATGGTATTTAAAACCAATTTGTAGAAAAAAAAAATAAAATAAAATACACTTAGTCATGTAAACAATGTGGCAATTTTCTAAGTTCCAGTGCACTTTTAATTGAACAGTAGTAGTTTAGTCCAGGCTTTCTAAAAGAGTTCAGCTTTAATTGCCACAAGTTCCTGTTTCTCCAGAATATTCGGGATGTCTCCTTCAAGATCGCCCATGTCTATGCGATCCAGGATCTGGAACTTAAAACCTGTGTGTCTTTTATGAAGAGAAAGGTGTTTGGCTAGTGCATTATTTTTACATCCAGAGTGGATTTCTGACAGATGACGGCTTGCACCTGTCACCCCTGGGATTCCGGATATTGGCTAAGGCTCTTGCCACCCCCATAGTGCCTTTTTAGGCAAGGCTCAAATTCTAAACCTACCACCCTAGAAAACAAAAATGGGAAGAAACTGTGGGTAATGCTGCTCAATGCCAGAAGTCTAAATCTCAAAATGCATGCACTCGAGGCCCTTCTCAGTATGGAGAACATCGATGTCTGTGCTGTAACTGAAACCTGGTTCAAGGCTCCTGAGAGCACCCCGGCACTATTAGGTTTTACCTCATATCATGCGTTCTGGCCCCAAAACCCGGACCACACCACAAAAGGAGGGGGTGTATCCATATTCATAAAGGATACTCACACCTCCAGGTTGGTGGCAACGCACAAAGCTTCGGAAACCATCCAGGTGCAACTAACCATAGGCAAAACTGCTCTACAAATTGTAGCATGCTACAGGCCACCCTCTCAAACTCAGGAACCCCACACAGCCTTCCTGAAGACACTGGAGGGTATAAATGTATCTCCAAACACCATCGTATTGGGTGACTTCAACTACCCGAATATAGACTGGGAACATTACTCAAGCCCTAACTTTCTAGCCCAATGGTTCCTGGAGTTCATAAATTCAAATGCCATGGAACAGCTAGTCACTGTTCCCACGAGAGGAGAAAATATACTAGATCTCATTGTCACAAGCATGGGGACAAAATGCTCCACACCAGAAGTATATCCCTCATTGGTGAGATCTGATCATAAACTAATCTCACTGGAAATCCACATCCCCCCACCCCAAACAAAAGACCACAGTGAAGAACTTCTCTAAAGCAAACTTCACACTACTCAAGACTGGTGTGGTATCCTTCAAGGCCCCTGAGCCAGTGGAAACCACAACCCAAGCTGTGGAAGCCCTTACAAATGCCTTCTATGAACACCTCCAGGACTGCATGGATCAGGCAATCCCAAATAAAACCAAGACTCTTTCCACAAAGGGCAAACGTCCAGTCTGGTGGACCCCAGCCATTAACAAACTTTACAATAAGAGGAGAAAGCTATTACATGATAGAACAAAATCCATAAAAGGGAAGTCACCCCTGATCATTATTAGTAAAAAATACGAGCACTCATAAAATCAACTAAGGCCAATTTTGAGAAAAAAATTGCCATGGATTCAAAGGACAATCATAAGGCCTTTTTCAGCTATGTTAGGAACCTGGGTGGAAACTCCCAGATATGCTCAGAATTAGTCCAAAATGATACAAAAATCACTGAACCCACAGACATTGCCAACATACTGGCAGACAGGTTCAGTGCAAACTTCACCCCCTTCTCCCCCCCTAAAGGAGAGACAACTATCCCAGCCGAGTGTAGCCTCCCAGACATCTCAAATGCGCAGGTGAAAGCTGCTCTCTCTAAAGCTAAAAACACAGCATCAATGGGACCGGATGGTGTCCCCGGCTGTGTGCTACACGAGCTAAATGAGGAATTAAACCCGCACATAAGGCAGCTGTTTAATCTCAGCCTTACCACAGGATACGTGCCCAAGGAGTGGCGACGGCAACTGTGGTCCCACTCCACAAAGGCGGCCTCACGGACCCTGGTAATTACCGCATAAGCTTAACAAGTCTAGTCTGCAAAGCTATGGAGAGGATCTCAATGGAGCTCATAAACAAAGATATAGGGACTTGCAGACATTGGACCCGACCCAGTTTGGCTTCAAGGGAAGATCATGCCTTTTGAACTTGGTCGACTTCTTGAAACAGTCACCAAGGCCATTGATGAGGGAAAGGCAGTCCATACAGCCTACCTTGACCTTGCAAAGGCTTTGACACAATACCCCACTCGGGTATTGTAGGAAAACTTACCAGCTTAAATGTAAACCCATATGTCACAAGATGGGTTGCAAACTGGCTTAAGGACAGAACCCACAGGGTTAGAGTTGCTGGCGCTATGTCAGACTCCAAGCCGGTCACAAGTGGTGTCCCACAGGCTCGGTCCTTGGCCCGTATTGTTCGCCATCTACTTCTCAGAAGTACAGGCCAACATGGGAGGACTTTGGCTGACAAAGTTTGCTGACGACTGCAAACTGGGCGCCATAGTGGAAAGTGCATCGGACACGGATATCCTTCAGAAGGACTCACGGAAACAGATAGCTGGTGCCAGAGCCATGGCCTGAAGTTGACGCCAAAAATGTATAGTCATACCCTTCGGGAAAAACAAGGTAACCCAAGCTACCATATAGGTGGCAATCCACTAAGCACAGAAGAGGTTATCAGGGGCCTGGGGACCCAGGTTGACAGTGGCCTTTCTTTGACACTCACGTTGCTAAAGTGGTTAGAAAGACCTTCTACATTGTCCACCTGATCATGAAGGGATTCACATCCAGATCTAGTGAGGTCATTGTTCCCTGTACTCTTCACTTATCAGACCAATGATCGAGTACAATGCCCCATTCGGGATGTATCTCACCCGACATCTGCAACAATTGGAGAGACCCCAAAGTTCCTCACCAAAAGGATAAAGGGACTCCAAAATCTGTCATATGCTGCCAGATTGAAGAAACTCCAGCTCTATTCAGTCGCTACCGTCTGCTCAGAGGTGACATGTGCCTGACATACAAGGCCATGTCCAACCCGGAATTAATGGACATGCTCCACCTCAAAAATCCAAATCCACCAAAAAGTACAGTTTTGTACCTACCTATAAATGTAGATGTTCGAGGATTCCATTGCTGCAGTCCTACATTATGGGTATAGTCAGTCGGCCCGTCGGCCAAATAGAGAGAGAGAGAAGGACGGCCGTCAGGGCGCAGGCGACGCCAGCCAGGGTACCAATGAACTGACCGGCCGACATATCATCCTTCTTCTTTTGCCCCCCCCCAGAAGAGATCCTCCTAAAGTCCCACAAAAAAAAAAACCAAAAACATGCAATATATACAATATACAATACATACAATAATATATAGCAACTCACTCACCCACCAACCACCAAATACAGAAAACAGAAGGAGGGAGGGAGGGGGAATGGTGAAAAAATAAACATCAACATTCATTATACATGGTAGGTACAAACTGTTCTTATGTTCTTCGCCTTCCATTGCTGTTGCTCTGATCCTTGGGTAGAATCAGAAAGAGGAAGGGAGGCAAATTATAAAAGGAAGTAACATGCCTTGCAAAACAGCTGTGGCAAAACCAGAAACCACACCTAGACTTAGAGTAGATAGAGTAGATAGGAAAAGTGATATGCTTAGAGAAAGTAGGTGAAGAACAAAAAGTAGCTGCTTAGCCCCTTATCCTGAATGTGGCTGAAGTGGAAGTGGCCCTAGTGGCAGCCCTAGTAATCAGCTGGAAATCCCAGCTGCCATGGGACAACCAAAAAAATGCAAACAAAAAGCCATGCAAAAGCCAAAACTTTTGACACAGGCGCCTTTTGACACAGGCAAAAGTAAACAACTAACAACAACTGCTGAAAAACCTTGGTCCTGACTGCCTATGTGCCTTAGCCTGTAATAAATAATAACTGTACATCTAAAAACATCTTAAGTGTGTAAAATTGCAGCAAATTATTTTGCAAATGTGCAAAAAAATTACCACAAGCAAATGAATACCACACTTTAAAGGCAAAAGAGAATTTTAAATTGTCCATAAAAACTCTAAAGGCTCTAAAAAAGGGCCCTATCCAGGCCGAAAATCGCGGGCTCAGATGGCCTATGAGTGGAATGCATGTAGACACCCAAAGCATTCTAAGTAGACACCAGGCTAGAATTCAAAGAGTAAGTAGCTGCAGAGTCAAATTTCAATAGTAAGTCCCTAAGAAAATTTGAAGGGGCTCAAATAAGTTTTTCCAACACTTTGCCCAGATTAAAAGCAGTGCCCCTCTAAAACTAGGGCAAAGGATATTAGAAACTCAGGTGGAGCTGACAATGAACAAAGGATGAAATACAGGATTGAAAGTTTAAACAATCTGAGCAAAAGATGCTGAAGAACAACAGTTATGGAAGAGAAGAAATAAGATTTTGAAACTCAGAAATGAAATATACTGGAAGAAATCTCCAAAAATTAAATCTCTTCCTTCCACAATCTCTTCACTGTTTCTACAAATTTAAATTCAAGAAATTTCCTTCTTTTATACTGTTTCCTTTGAAAAAGTCTTCTAGCTTCCAGATCTGCAGATACTTTTTGAACAGTGAAGTTGGAGACCTGCTGTGAGATAATGATGTAGAATCAGAGCTTGAGGATATGGATGAGAATCAGAGATAGCCATAGTAGAGGACCTTCCTTCTGAGGCCAAAGATGGCTTTTCAAAAGGTAAAGGCCATGGAGGCTTCTTATCTTTAACAAATCAGAGCTGGATACCAGTGTAGGGACTGCCTACATGAGCTATCAAAAACATAGAGGGG
Source organism: Protopterus annectens (assembly GCF_019279795.1). NCBI lineage: Eukaryota > Metazoa > Chordata > Ceratodontiformes > Protopteridae > Protopterus > Protopterus annectens. Next base: position 377,670,394 of record NC_056743.1, on the reverse strand, counting down.
GAAGAAATGCAGAGGAAGGTTTTTCAACTGAAAGAAAGAGCTAGGGAAAAGGCCAACACATGGTTTTGTTTTTCCAACTGAAAGACAGAGGCCATGCACGGTTTAGCATGCAGGAGAAAACCCTTTAGTAAATATTTTGGCATGATGACACTTAGTGGAGAAGCTTAACAGAATCATGTTCTGTGTTCCCCATGACTCCATTTTTCTGAAGATCAACATCTGGGCTTTTCCACTCGTGCTAATCCAGAAAACATTGCCTGCAAAGAGTTAGTTTAAGGCTTAGTGTGCTTCTCCAGAAACCTCATGACAGTTGCTATTGTCTGAAGAATCAGTCTCCCCCCACTTGCATTGAAAGCCTTAACTGAGGGATTGTTATGTGTTCTTTGTGTTGTTGACACACCTGCCCTGTGAAGTAAAAAATGGTAGCTGCCCCTTGTAAACCTGACTGGACCAGAAACTCTTTGGCTCATGCTGACAGGCTGATGTCTGCAACATCTTTTCATGTTGATATGTAGATGGGTCAGTTCCCTGCTTAGCTTTGTCAGAGATCCACTTTCCATGTGGATGAGCTTTTCAAGGCATTGCCGGAGTTTGGGATCTGAGCTCATCTGACTTAGGTGATAGAGCCTCACAGAGAGAAATCCTTGTGTCAATGACATTCCTGTGAATTCAGTGTCCAAATCACTGAATGCTTTGTCCTTTGAATGACAGTGTCCAAATTTGGGCTCATACATGTCCATACATTTTTGAGATAACCTTGTAAGTTGGCAATAACTTGTTTGGCATTCCAACTGAGATACAAATTGCCTGTTGAAAGTAAAATGCTTGAAGCAAAGTCCTTGCAGTCAGAGCACGGACTGGATTAGATTTGCTTGGGAAGTTGTCCCCAGACTCTTAACCAGCTGATGGGTTAAATTGGAGGACTGGTTGAAAGATTTTCTTAGACACCCAGAATCAGGCAGTCTACATAGGGTACTAGCTTTGAATTCCTTGAACTTCCTTTAGCCCTAGAATCGGTAGATGACTCAAGCTTTAGAAGAAGGCAGAATTCCTGAACATCCCTAGAAAGAGAATACTGCATTCAGTCGTCCAGATAAGAATAGATTTGAATTTGTAGAAAGAATGAAGTATGAGATCACTGAGCCATGAATTTGGCAGTTTTCTGGATCTGATTAGAGAAGCCAGAGGTACTTAGCAGCATACAACGGGCCTTTGTAACCAGAGATAACCAGGGCAAAAAGAAAGTTAACTTTGCCCATATATAAATTGCAGCAGAGGTAAAGTTGAGACAAACGCCAGGTCCAGAAAACTTGGTAAGCAGAGGATAGATAGTGAATCCGCCATTGGTCTCAATTGGGGAAAGTGTAAATAAGTGTTTGTAAATAAATAAATCTCCCATTGGGATCCACGGCCTTGGCTCTTTGGACTGTATGGAAAAAAACTATAAAACCCAGCTGACCTCTATGACAGGTACTGGCTGGATGGCTTTCTTGAGGAGGTAATCTTACTTGCTTTGTTTGAAACCTGAGAGGAAAAAACACCTGGTATCTATTTGAAAGGCATTGTGATAGCCTAAAAAAAGGTCCCGTCTGAGAAATTAAACCCCCACCAATGAATCTGAGTGGCAGCTGGAAAATCAGGAGCAAAAGAGACAGTCTTCTTCCCAAAGGAGCTGCTATGGCGTGATCTGTTCTCAGCCTGAAAAGACAGGTGAACACCCTGTTTTACTCTAAAAGTGGCTCCCCCTCTAAACCACAGAAGTCTGAGGCAAAATCGGCCTAGACTGGCCTAGACTTACCTTTGACCTCCAACCCTCCCTTTTTAGCATGTACCCCCTCTGCAGAATCATAAGCAGGAAACCATGCACCCACAAAAGGAAATCACCTACACATGCTCAAGGCTGCACCTGCAAAAATCAGTTTCTTGCCTGTTAGCTTCCCAGGCTGTCCTAACAACACTTCAGACTGCTTCCCAAATCGAACCAAACACAACATCAGCTTAGCCAGGAGCCTCCAAGCTTCCTAACATTAAGCACCACACTCAAAGAACTCAGCAGCTCAACCAGGCAAGGCCTGTACAGCATCAAAACCACATGCAAGAATGCTTACCCCTTTTTTGATATCGTAGCCACCAAAGCAAGAATTACAAGCAATACCTTCAGACAAAGGAACCACCTTACTGTTTATTCAAAAACCTCAATAATTTCCGCCAATTAATCCACCTGTTTTTTCAATTGTGAAGTTCAAATTACTGCCTATTTTATGTGAATAAACTTCCAATTTCCCTACCCTCTTGCATTTATCCCAATGAGCTACACTTTCTTCCTCAGGGTTTCCCTGCCTCAGCCCTCTTATCAGAAGCAAAAGGATTTTACATCCGCCTACCTACCACAAACCAAACTTTTTCCATGCACCAGGGCACCCTAGGAAGGACAAAAGCACAATAACAGGGCGCCGGGCAACCTATAATACCTATCAGGCTTAACAGGAGCAGGAGGCATTAAAGTCTGGGACAATGGAAGAATCTGAAAAACATCTTCCACCATCTCAACACAGGAGGGATAGCTAAAGTCCTCCTCATCAGAATCAGAGAAACTCCCTAAAGTGCTCCTCAAGGAGAGTAATCCTGAAGCTCCCATTTAAAGTGGCTCATCTATCAAACTCCACTAGAGCAAGCGACTTAAACCTTAGCACGGATATAAATAGGACGTGCTGGAGGGATAGATTTATCACTCAGAGACTTCCTATGCTGTGGAATAAAATCCCGGTCCATGTGAGGCAGAGCACCTCGCTGACTCTGTTCAAGAGAAATCTTGACCTGTGGATGGGAGATCATAGGTTTACCCCGGGAATCATCTCTGTGTCACTGCTGGACAGAGGCACACCAAACTAATGGGCACAGTATTTTTTCATATAAGGGGTGGCGTAAGCCACAAAAATTTGGGCTAGGCTTATAAATGCCTTAGGGCAGATAGCCTAGTATAAACCTATGAACCTATGACATGAAATCCTTCGCTTGAGTTTATTTACAGTCTTGCCCACATAGAATGCATCACATTCATTGCACTGTGCCCTGTAAATTACGTTTTTAGTGTTACAGTCACCCCCTGCACTGGTTTTAATGATCTTCTTTAAATAAGGGCAACAAAAACTATCACCTTGCTGTATAAATATACAAAATGTACAATTAGTTTCACATCTTTTAGTGCTTTTCTCACATGGTCCAGGTTTAAATTCAACAAAACTTCTAATATTTCTGGCCTTCCTATAAACAAATGATGGGGCTTCACCTAAGATGTTAATCAGAAAAGGGTTTCCTGTGACAATGTCCCAGTTTTCTTCAATAATATTTTTGATACTGTGATAATCCAAAGTGTATGTCAGGATGCAGCTATTTTTGCATTTGTTATTCTCTGTGGGATTACTTAACATTTTTCTACTGGGGAGGTTGAGTGAAGGTGCTTCAGTCCTTTTCAGTTCTATAATGGGTTCCAGGATGTTTTTTTAACATCTGACCTTCATAGCCTCTCACTAGAAAATCATTCTCTAAGTTGTTCAGGTTTCTCAAAAATGGTTCCATGTCTGTGGTGATTCGAGCTAATCTATAGCCTTAGGATTTCACTACATTATACTTGGTTTTTGTAGGATGTAGACTTTTACTGTGGAGTAATAAGTTAACCCTCGATGGTTTTCTGAATAGATTAGTGGTGATTCTGTTATTGTTGATGTCATTGGAAATCTGCATATCTAAGAAAATGGTTGAAGTACAGCTATGGGAAGAGGTAAACTTCAGGAAGGGGGTTGTTTGATTGAGGTAAGTGATAAAATCTCCAAGCTGCAAGGTGTCACCTTCCCACACAATAAAGACATCGTCAATAAAACGTAAATAGCATGTGATATGCTGCATGTAATCTGTGTTGTTTAACACAAAGTCCTCCTTCCATTTGCCCAGGGCTATGTTAGCTATGCTGGGAGCCATGGCAGCCCCCATTGCTATACCAGTTTTTTGTTTGTAGTGTTTGCCATTGAAAGTAAAGAAATTGAAGTCCAGTACAAGATTAATGAGCTTGCTTAACTTTTGCAGTTGTGCCTGTGTACCCTGATTATGTTTCTTAAAAGAATCCATAGCCGCTGTTGTACAGTAATTGTGAGGGAGCATTGTCCACCACTACATCAAACACTAGCTGCTTTCGAAGTGAAATGTGAGATGGATATCAGGAAACTGCTTAAAATACCTCCAAAGAAAAAACTTTATAACTTAACACAGGGAAAAAGAAAAGCATTGCTTGAGCTAGGCAATGATAAATCCAGGCGTGTAATGAAGGCAGACAAGGGAGGAGGTATACTTGTGACTGATACCACTAGCTACAACCAAAAGATAGAGAACATGCTGGATGATAACAGATTTTATGAGTTATTTACCATGGATGACATAAAAAGAGCATATGATTTATGGAACACTAATCTCACCACATTATGGGAAGAAAAACTTATCACTGAAAATCTTTATAATTATTTATGGAGCCCATGCCCACGTTTACCTTACTTTTTTGGAATACCAAAGCCACACAAGAACAGAGAAGACCCACCTTATAGACCAGTGGTAGCAAGTGGAGGTTCCCTTACTGAAGGCACAGCCATTTACCTTGATTACTTGCTGAAACCTCTAGCAGAAAAGAATAAGTCATACATAAGAGATTCAATGGATTTTCGGAAGAAAATAAAAAACATTACAGTGGAAGCTGACAGTATTTTGGTAACTATTGATGTGGAATCCTTGTACACAGTGCTCCCTCACAATTACTGTATAACAGCGGCTATGGATTCTTTTAAGAAACATAATCAGGGTACACAGGCACAACTGCAAAAGTTAAGCAAGCTCATTAATCTTGTACTGGACTTCAATTTCTTTCCTTTCAATGGCAAACAAAAACCTGGTATAGCAATGGGGGCTGCCATGGCTCCCAGCATAGCTAACATAGCCCTGGGCAAATGGGAGGAGGACTTTGTGTTAAATAACACAGACTACATGCAGCATATTCACATGCTATTTACGTTTTATTGACAATGTCTTTATTGTGTGGGAAGGTGACACCTTGCAGCTTGGAGATTTTATCACTTACCTCAATCAAACAACCCCCTTCCTGAAGTTTACCTCTTCCCATAGCTGTACTTCAACCACTTTCTTAGATATGCAGATTTCCAAGGACATCAACAATAACAGAATCACCACTAATCTATTCAGAAAACCAACGAGGGTTAACTTATTACTCCACAGTAAAAGTCTACATCCTACAAAAAACAAGTATAATGTAGTGAAATCCCAAGGCTATAGATTAGCTCGAATCACCACAGACATGGAACCATTTTTGAGAAACCTGAACAACTTAGAGAATGATTTTCTAGTGAGAGGCTATGAAAGTCATATGTTAAAAAACATCCTGGAACCCATTATAGAACTGAAAAGGACTGAAGCACCTTCACTCAACCTCCCCAGTAGAAAAATGTTAATTATACCATGATCCCCCCAAAACTTGCACGCTGATTGGCCAGCGTGCCCGTTGTAAATCGAGTTATACTAATGGAAAAAGGTCCGGTCGCCCGGACTTTTTTCCATTAGTATAACTCGGTTTTTTAAAACACTGTCTCGCTATGTTAAATGGTGTTTAACATAGCGACAGTTTAAAATAAGCAACGGAGATCTCCGTTGCTTTTTTTAAAGCTGTCTCCTATGTTAAACCCATTTAACATAGCGACAGTGTTTAAAGCACGGAGAAAGCAAGATCTCCGTTGCTTTTTTGATGTCTCGCTATGTTAAATGAGTTTAACATAGCGAGACAGTTTAAAATAAGCAACGGAGATGTCCGTTGCTTATTTTAAAACTGTCTCGCTATGTTAAACTCATTTAACATAGCGAGACACTAAAAAAAAGCAACAGAGATCTTGCTTTCTCCGTTGCTTTTGCTCACAGTTCTGATGTACCGCGCAGGCGCAGTACATCAGAACTGCCGCAGATGCCAGACATCTGCGGAAGGGCAGTAAACAGGCATTATACTATGCCATTATTTAAGAAAAGTAATAGTTTCTTTTCTTAAATAATGTCATGGTATAATAGCAATAACCCACTTCTGGGTGTGGGTAAATTTAGCATTACCCACACCCAGGCATGGGTTATTGCTATAGTAATCCCACAGAGAATAACAAATGCAAAAATAGCTGCATCCTGACATACACTTTGGATTATCACAGTATCAAATATATTATTGAAGAAAACTGGGACATTGTCACAGGAAACCCTTTTCTGATTAACATCTTAGGTGAAGCCCCATCATTTGTTTATAGAAAGGCCAGGAATATTAGAAGTTTTGTTGAATTTAAACCTAGACCATGTGAGAAAAGCACTAAAAGATGTGAAACTAATTGTACATTTTGTATATTTATACAGCAAGGTGATAGTTTTTATTGCCCTTATTTAAAGAAGATCATTAAAACCAGTGCAGGGGGTGACTGTAACACTAAAAAAGTAATTTACAGGGCACAGTGCAATGAATGTGATGCATTCTATGTGGGCAAGACTGTAAATAAACTCAAGTGAAGGATTTTATGTCATCTGTCAGAAATCCGTTCTGGATGTAAAAATAATGCACTAGCCAAACACCTTTCTCTTCATAAAAGACACACAGGTTTTAAGTTCCAGATCCTGGATCGCATAGACATGGGCGATCTTGAAGGAGACATCCCGAATATTCTGGAGAAACAGGAACTCATGTGGCAATTAAAGCTGAACTCTTTTAGAAAGCCTGGACTAAACTACTACTGTTCAATTAAAAGTGCACTGGAACTTAGAAAATTGCCACATTGTTTACATGACTAAGTGTATTTTATTTTATTTTTTTCTACAAATTGGTTTTAAATACCATTTTAAATCATTTGAAATGTAAGTGTATATTTTGTTTCCATCATCATACATATATATATATTTTTTACTTTTTTCTGGTTCTCTTTTTTCCACTTTATTCAAAATGATGGTAATAACAATACTAACTAATTATATAGGTTTTTAGGGTTCTTGTACACAGACCAGAAGAAGTCTAGAAGGACGAAAGCGATCTTTGTTAACAATAGGTTATGAAAATAGAAACTGATTTTTACATGCAAAATGTATATGTATATTTTTATATATAATTTTTGATCGCAAAATGAACTAAGGTTGATACATTTCCAGCCATGTAGTATATTGCCTTGTATAAAATCACAGACTTAATTTGGTTAAATAAGATGTACCATTAAAGTACATTAGGGCGATATATTATTATGACAGCTACTAGGTAGGGCAGGACCAGCTCGAATGTCACACTGATGGGGGAAGGGATGTGAATTTAACATGTGTACCAATAACACTTTGTTTTACAGCACAATAAACCACTCCCATGCCTGATAAAAAGCATATATATATTTAGAAAGCTTGTGAGGAAATTATTACTCTATTTTTGTTTTACTTGGATCGCTTGTCTGTGTACTTAATAAAGTATTTTCGACTGGAAACAGACTGCCTGCCTTGCTTGGATTACTTTCGAATACTTAGTAATGCTGTAGAATTATATATATATATTCTATTATTACTTTTTGACTTGACGAGTTTACGTTCGCTACTTCTACTACTATTGTCTGATCTGATTAATATACAGTGATTAACTAGAAATATATGGACTGAAAATCTTTCACACAGAGAAGTTTCTTACACTGCTTTGTTTTTAGACCCACTACACTTTAGTGGGCTGTTTTGAGACTTCGGGGATACCACGGAGATTACTTGTTTTAAATATTACTTTAACTGACACTCCAAAAAGGGAAGACCTGTCAAACGGGGCATTAATAAAGGATACCTTAAAGGGATCAGCGAAATAGCAGGGCCTCATCCATCCATACATGATGTTGCATAGCTATGCCTAAGCCGGCTCGAAAGGTGCCTACCACAACATGGAAAATTAACCTCAACAACAAATTGCCAAAAGACGCTACAGTGGCTAGCTGTGGAGAAACATTGGCAGTTCCTTAAACAAATCCCTTTGCCGATGTGTGAAATATGCCATAAAATTTAATGACCTCAGAGAGAAAGTAAACGCAATTCCCAAACCTATCCATTGCTTTGGATTCTTTGTTCAGAGGATGGATAGTGGAGCTCTGTTGTGCTAGCTCCTTTTTTGTTGCTGCTGCAACAACTATGACATCACCTGCAGCACCTTTGCTCCAATATCGATGATCAGTGGGCAGGGACAGAATCTTGTCAGGTCATTTTGGAACTGGTTCAAAGGTGTCCAATTCTTTCCAGGCCCGGTGGGAAACTAGGTCAATGAGTTCATCCGCTGGGGGGGTCACCCAAGATGGTAGAAGGCCTCCAACAGCACAGACTCTTCCAGTGAAGGATTTTGAGATGACCAAACAACCCCTAAGGATTTCCATAATGTCTTCAAAGGAAGCATCATTGGGTGGAGATCTAGGGCATCCTTCACTTTTGTCAAAGTCTGTGTCCTCCATGAAATACTCTATCGGGGAGTCTGTGCATCTACTTTTACACATCCTTTTCCAGGGAACCTCCTCAGTGGTGTAATCTGGGGAGGTATCGGAAGAGGAGGGGTGCCATGGAGGGGAACACGACTGGGGAACTTCTAGAACTGGCTGACCTGACCAGACAGAAATGAAGGGTTCTGAGCTCATGACAGCTGAAGGAAGAGAACAGGGAGCCAAGATACAAGAGGATGTATCCCCAGCTGGGGGGGGCACACCCTTTCCACAACCCGGAAAGCAGAAGGGCTCGGGGAACACACTGCCTCCCTCACTGGAGCCACAGAAGATGAGGAAATAAAGTCACAGGCATGCCCAGATCATTCCTTCCCAGAAAGAATCAGGCCTAAGCTGTCTAGGGCAGAGGGTCTTAAGGAAAGGGATGTCTCTGAACCAATCTGAGCACAGCCCAGCCCCTCAGACCCACAGCAGATCTCTTGGATCCAAGACCCACTCTGACTCAAAGAGAACAGAGCTGAGCTGGTCAGGCTGTCAGATCAGAGACATGATGAGACTGAGGCATCATTCTGTGCATGTCAACGTTGGAAAAACTCCTGGAAGATCTGGAAGTAGTAGAAGAAGGTGGTCTGGATGACTCAGGAGTTTGAAAAATGTTTTCTGGCAGAGTTGGGGAGACTGTCAGGATGCTAGGATTCGTAACACAAGACCTAGCTTGCAGATCTGAAGTCTCTGGATCCGAAGCTATCTGTATGGGGGAACCGGATGATGGACCTAAAGCAGTCGGATCCGAGGAATGAACAGGATCCAAGGCTGGTCAAGTAGGAGTCTGATCCCAGGAACCAGGAACCAAACTCTTGGTTTTCTTTGAGGAAGACAGGGGACTTCAGATGCCTCTTTTTAGAATCAGAGGAAATCGGAGTAGAGGGCAGTTGAGCCCCTTGCAGGTAGAAGCCCTCTCGTAATCATCTTATTTCTCTGATCCGAGAGGGTTCTCGGATGAAAAGTGATGCAGACTTGATGGTCTTTTTTAAGATGTGCGGCACCTGAACAATAAATGCACTTCTTGTAGGCATCTGAGTTGGGGATCTTATTCCCACAAGAAGTGCATTTCTTGAATCCAGTAGGCTTGTCATTTTTTTCTGCCTTGCCCACAAACAAAAAGAACACCTTAACACCAAGAAAGGCAAAGCCAAGCCATTAGGGAGCTTAAAACACACACCAGTGGAAACTTAAAAGTCCTACACATTAAAATATTCACGCCAAAAAATACTTAACTTTAAACTGTTTTAATTATCTTACTTATTTCAACTATCCTAACTATTTAAGAATCTTAACTAATATACTCCTTATTTCTATAGAAACACTAGAGAACTATGCACACCAAATTCAACTCTAAACTATTTTAATTATCTTAATTATTTTAGTTATCTTTGCTATCTAAACGTATACCTAATATAGAACTAATGAAATAACATGGGAGAAGCAAGCTAATTCAATTCTAAACTGAAAACAATACACAAATGCTGAAAAGGATATTGCAAAGCTGGATCATTCGTCTGGTTTTGAATGCTGCAAACGAGATCTGGGGACTTGGAGGAAGCAGTGGGGGATTGTGGGTAAAGGGAGGAGCTAGAGGCTTGGATCTGAAGTCTAGGAGAACAGCGGCTGAGTCGGACCCAAGGGTTGGAAGCTAGACCCAGTGTTCAGCAAGAATGAGACATCAGATCTTTGTATTTCAGTGTTTTATCTACAAATTTAGTGCTTGCTGCCCTTGAAGAAAAAAATTGCCTATGTTACATTAAAAAAAGAAAATGGTAAGCTGGTAATTCATTGTTACCAGGCATCTCATTCAAAGGAGGACATACTCAGGAGTGCATCCCCCCCCCCAAAACACAGCATCAACAATCCAACTACACTACATGCTGTGGGAACAGAGCCTACATTCTTCTGCATCGAAACATAAGTACGCTACCTGTTGTGCTACTAACACTGCTTTAAAATTCTATAACACAATAGTGATATTATTTCTTAAAACAGTTGCACACTGTAAACAGCCTTAACATGAGCAGCAGTAAACTTCTCTTCCCCTGAAGCTCACAATTCCTTGAAAATGTACTTGAAACTAAATTCCTTGAAAAATGCACCCGAAACTCAGATCCTTGAAAAACGCAACTTGGTAGTTGGGGTAGGATTTAGGCTCTTGTTTCCTGTAGCTAAGGTACAGGGTTTGAGCCTAATTAAATTACTAACTGCCTAATCCTAGCTAGGGCATTTCACATGCACGCACATATACTTCAACCTCTTAGTGCAAGAAATCCGGGAAAAGCCTGAAGTAAATAGGGACAGAATATAAATATTTCTTTCATAAATGTCATGATTTGTGTTAGTATGCATTTTCTAAGGATATGAAGTCTAAAACTCAAATGTCTGTCATTATTTAGCAACATCAATCATTTTTGTGAAGAACAGACAAAAATATGGGGCATAAATCTGGACATTCTGCAAAAACCTGGACAGTTTAGGGATATGTTACTTACCTCTTACACACACAAAAACACACACACCTCTACCTCCCCTCTTACACACAGCCACCATACCTCTCAACCTCTTTGCGCAAGAAATGTCAACAAAGTCTGTCATAACAGAGGAAGGACAATGGCCGAAAACTAGGGACACATTTTAAATATTGCTCTTATAAACTTAAAAAGTTGCTAGAATAACAGGATTTGTGTTAGAATGCAGAAGGATATGAAGTCTGAAATTGAAATGCATGTCATTATTTAGCTGTAGTAACTTTAATCATCCCAGTAATTTGTCAAAAGAATTTTTATGAGAAAAGACCAAAAATATAAGCCATAAAATCTGGACATTCTGTGAAAATCTGTACTGTTGAGAGGTATAACACACACATACACCCTCTACCTCCCACTTACACCACCCACCATACCCCCCAACCTCTTGGACTTAGTCTAGACTAGAGTAAGAAAGCTGGACAAAGCCACAAATAATGGAGGGGGGGGCCCAAAACAGGGGCACCTTTTAAATATTGCTCTTACAAACTTAGAAAGTTGACAGAATAACAAGATTTGCAATAGTAAGAATTTTCTGAACTTAGCACATGAAGTCTAAAGCTCAAATGTCTGCCATTAATTTTTGACTTCAGTCTTTAATGATTAGCCACAAAAACACAATCTTACGAGAAAAAGACAAAAATATGAGGCAAAAATCTGCTTTTGATTTATTCAAGCCTCGCTTAACAAAAAAAAAAACAAAAAAACTTCAGGGTCTTCAAACGCTTGCTCCTAAAATGCTAGAACAAGATCTTCAGGATCAGCTCTGCAGTACCAGCTTTGTTATGCTACAGAAAGGCGTGCATCCCTGCAACCAATCTATATCCACCACTGTAACATGGAGGGAACAGAACAGTTTGTTTAAATTTCCCACCAAGTTCCTATCTGCCATGCGAAAAACACAGGGCAGGCAAGCAGCTGCTCAGTGTCAGCCACAAACGTGGATGTCGTTAGTTCTTCTTCTTCCTCATTCACTCCAATGGAGCTCAGATAGTTTGTGCTGTAACTTCCAATGGGCTTCTGACAGAATCAAATGACGTTCTCACATTTCAAAAAATAAGTTATGTACTCACCATAACGTTCCATGTTTGTAGTCCATCTCACCCTTCATTCTTACATATGGGATCGATCCTCGGCTCTGACTCAGCCTATTTACAAGCTGGAAGACTTCTGGTTGGCTCATGGCTAGGTAGGTATCCCATGGTGCACCAGTACAATCCCCAGATCTTGTTTGCTGCTAACTAGGAGAAATAACAACAACATACAGAAAGAAGTCAATACTAAAAGGTCTCCATACATAATGAAATTAACATTCTTTCTGTCTCCAGGTACTTCCAGGATGGAAGCAGGAGGGCAGGCTCATAAGAATGAAGGGTGAGATGAACTACAAACCTGGAACGTTATGGTGGGTTCATACATTCTTTATGTTCTGTAGTCCTATCTCACCTTCATTCTTACATATGGGACAGCGTCCCTAGCACCTTTATTCTATGGTGGCTCAAGGAAAAATACTCCTGAGTACAGTGGAACCAAAAGATGCTCTACCCCTGGAGGTAGTGTGTGAGGGGTAGCCCACGTAGCTGCTGCACAAATATTATCAAGTGGGACCCTGGCTTGAAAGACTGCAGAGGTAGACTGAGATCTGGTAGAATGAGCCTTGATTTTAAAGGGTAAAGGTCTACCTTCAGAATTGTAAACTTTCTGATGTCTTTAGTCCGGTGCAAATAAAAAGGTAATTGTCTATGGAAGCTGCGTTAGAGTGATTTGGAAAGAAAACCGGAAGTTCTATGGATTGATTCAAAGTGGCATGGGAACAGACCTTGGGGACAAAGGAGGGATTAGTACGAAGGGACACCCAGTCTTTGTGAAAAATCAGATAAGGCGGTTTAACAAGCAATGCTTGCAACTCTGACACCCATCTGGCTGACGTGATAGCCACTAAAAACAACGTCTTCCAAGACAAAAAATTCAAAGAGGATGAATGAGAAGGCTCAAAGGGCAGAGATGTTAATTTAGATAACACAAAATTTAAATCCCAGGAGGCGACAGGTTCTTGAACAGGGGCGTCTTAACAAAGTGGCTCATTTAAGGAAGGTTTTGCACAGCTTATGTGACAAGTTAGAATCTGGAAAACTTAGATGAAAATTTGAAATCGCTGCCAACTGAACTCTGATAGTAGCAGCCATAGATCCTTGGTAAAAAAGCTCAGAAAGGAATTCCAAAACCACTGGAATGGAGGCAATGTAGGGGTCAACATCCATTTTCTCCGCCCAAAGAGAGAATCTTCTCCATTTACTGGAATACAGTCTCCTAGTGGAAGGTTTATGAGAAAACAAAAGGATACGAAGCCTGACTAGGGATGGAACTGGAGCAGCCAAATTGAGGGTGTGTAAGGAGGGGTGAAGCGAACCTGACATGTGAGTCACCAGGTCTGGAACTGGGTCCAGAATCCAAAGATCGTCTAGGAGAAGAGGTTCGAGGAAGGGGAACCAAACCTGACAAGGCCAGTAAGGAGCAATGAGGATCAGTTTGCTTCCTAGCCGTTTCACTTTCTGAATAACCTTGGGAATGAGAAGAAAGGGATGAAAAGCATACAAGAGACCCAGGGGCCAATCATGAACAAGTGCGTCTCTCAGTGACTCCCCTGGAGGGGGATGAGGGAGAAGTAGCTGCTGCATTTGGCATTGATTGGGCTGGGAAGGAGATTACAGCAAGGCTGTCCCCATCTGCAGAAAATCTGTTCCGCTGTTTCCTGTTTCAGAGACCACTCGTGAGGCATCAGGATTGCCTGGCTGAGCTTGTCGGCTATCACACTGGTTTTCCCTAGAATCTGCATTGCCACCAGAAAACGCTGGGAAGATATTGCCCATTTCCAATCTCGCCTGGCCTCTCGACAGAGTGGGTAAGATCTGGTTCCGCCCTATTTGTTGACATACCATACTACCGACATGTTGTCTGACTGTATTGCAATAGTCCCCTGAGGCAGAAGGTCATGAATTGCTTGCAATGCCAGGAGCACCACCCTCATCTCTAGAACGCTGATATGCAGGTGAGCCTCGTGATCTTGCCATGCGCCTTGGACAGTCCTGCCTAGATAATGCCCCCCATCTGTGAGGCATCCGTGGTCACAGTGGCAACGGGTTGGCGAGGAACAAATGAAGCGCCTGTGGTCAGCTGACTGGGTAATGTCCAACAAAGGAGGTCCTTCTTGCAAGATTCTGTCAGCCGAATGTGATGGGATAATGGAAGGTGCTGAAAGGTCCATTGGGACGACAGAAGTCACTGAAGAATTCTCATCTGTAACCTGGCTAGTGGCACTAATAGTATGGTGGAAACCATGGGTCTCTAGGAGCTGCAGAATAATCTTGGCTTTGACCTTTCGTAAGGAGAGAAGATGCTGAATTTGAAGAACCAGGTTCTATGCCCTTTCAGCAGGAAGACGAGCCACCATGTTTACTGTGTCTATCTCTGCGCCTATAAAAATCATAGACTGAGAGAGCAATAAGGCAGATTTTTCCCAGTTTATGAAAATTCCCAGCTAGGCACAAAGCCAAATAGTAGTGTCCCTGTTCTGAAGGGGTAGATGCCTGGTGGGGGCGGTCAGGAGCCAGTCGTCCAAATACAGAAACACCTGGAATCCTCGACGTCTCAGGTCAGCTGCCACTATTGCCATACATTTGGTGAACACCCTGGGGGCTGTGGTGAGACCAAAGGGCAGAGCATGGAACTGATTGTGACTGGCTCCCAGCCGGAAGCGTAGATGACTCCTTGACGCCCTGTCCATTTTTATGTGGTAGTAGGCATCTTGGAGATCTATTGAGCACATCCAATTGTCTTTCCCCAACAATGGGAGTATAGACTGCTGTGTTACCATCCGGAACTTGTCCTTCTTTACTGATTCATTCAATCTGCTGAGGTCCAGAATGGGCCTCCAGTCCCCTGTACCTTTTGACACTAAAAAGAATCTGGAGTAAGTTCCGGATCCTATTTGGTCTGCTGGGAAGGTTTGGATGACTCTTTTTGACAGCAACTTATTGACCTCCACAGTTGCCTGATCCCTTTGATTGGGTGGAACATCCAAGATCTTCTTGGGAACAAAGGGTGGAAGAGAAAAGTGTATGACAACCTCTGGTAATAATTATTTGTACCCACTTGTCTTGAGTGATATTTAGCCAGGCTTCTGGATACAAAAAAATGCGACCCCTGACCGGCCCCAGAGAAGCACAGTCGGGCCCCACATCAGGAGAGCTGGTAAGGCCGGCCCCGTGAGGAATTGCAACTCCCTGGTTTTGCGGACCGCCCCTGCCTCTATGGCGACGTCTACCATTTCCTCGTCACCCTGTGCCTCCTGGAAAAACCTCTGGGACTTCTTGAACCACATCTTACCGCCCCTCTGACCCTTAGGGTATGGTCTAGAGGGAACAGTAAAACGTACTCCCACGGCACAGAGCATTTTTCCTTCTTGCTCGCACCGGGTGAGAGTGTTCTTTACCTTGGATCCAAACAATGAGGAACCGTCGAAGGGGGCATTGGTAAAGGTAGACAAACGTTTCCGCAAAGTTACACAATCCCATCCAGGAATGACGCCTTAGGGAAATTCTTGAACCCACTGCTCTACTCGTTCCATCAGCTGCATACGAAATAAGCCGCATGGAAGAGTTGACGATAGAGTCCAAGGTGGACAACTGGCCAGAAACCTTGTCAGGGACTCCCTCAGTACATGTACCTTGTAGAGAGTCTCCTAACTCTTTAAGGAGATCTCTCTGAAGCCTTGTAAAGTGAGTAAGGTAATTCAGCGATCTAAGGGTAAATGCCGCTGAAGAAAAGATACACTTCCCATATCTGTTCATCGTTTGAGACTCCTTATTCAGCGGATGATCAGAAGTCTCAGCTCGCTCCTTCTTAGTGGCCGCCGCCACCACCATGGCATCTACAGGAATACCTTTAGACAAAAAATCTTTTCCTGGAGGGGCAGAAAGAAACTTGCTCGGTCTCCTGGGGACTGGCTCCACGGCATCAGGAGTATCCCACACCTTTCGACTAACTAAATCCATCAGTTCATCGAAAGGTGGAGACACCCAAGAGGCAGAAGGTTGAGACCTGAAAGCCTTCAGGTACACAGACAGACTCATCATCAGAAGGGGTGACAGTGGGCCAGCCACACCTCTGTTTAAGCATTTTCAGGATGTCTACGAAGGCGACATCATCAGAGGATGACTAACGGACCCTTCCGACTCCTCGAGGTCAGTGTCAGATGTCAGAGACTCATCCTGGGAGTCGACATGCTTCCTCTTACAAATCCTCTTCCGGGGTGGCTCCTCAGAGGGGCATTCCGGGGAGGTCTCGGAAGAGTGGGGGCCACCAGCCAGTGGCTCCTGAGGCTGAGGGTCTCTGCCGTCTCTGGAGGGAGTAGGAGTTGAGACAGAAGTAGGTTCTTTAGGGGGAAGAGTGCCGGTACCTCTGGTAGGAGCTGACGATGAGGACAGCAAACTCATCATCTCGAATGCCGACCTCCCCAGCTCCGAGGACACAGAGGATGTCATCTGCTCCAGAGCCATCGGCTCTGAGATAGATGCAGGGTCCAAACTCACCCTAGCCGAAATGCCAAGAGGAAGACTCGGAACCGAAGAAGTTTGGTTCCAAGCATCCCTGTCAGGGCCAACCGGGAAGCTTCAGCCTCTGGACACTACAGACGGCACCGCAAGTGTCAGAGTGGAACTCTGCTCCAAAACAGCCACAGGAAAAGCTGGAGCCAAAGGTTCCACCAGTGGTACCAAGCACTCCGGCTCCGAAAGACCAGCATGGCTCGGAGGAGGCATGATCACAGAGGGTTGAACGGACTCGAGTGGCTCCGGAACCGACTGGGTTGGAGCCAACAAAAATTTAGGCAACGCAGACTTCAAAAGTCTCAGCACTACCCTCTCCACATCATCTTCAGATAAACTCCTGGAAGACCTGGATGACAGAGAAGATCATCAGGATCTCTGAGTTAAAGGAGACTTCAATATCAAGGAGGCCGGTAGAGGGTCTATAGACCGGCTGCGAGAAAAAGTCTCAGTAGTCTCAGCGGTCATGGGAAGTTACTAGGCTAGTTGCCCTAAGGCCCTTACAAGCCTAGCCAAGTACAGCTCCTGTTTCCAAGAATATCAAGGAATTAAGCATTACTAAGTCAACAACTACTGCCCTTGTCCAAGAGGGATGCAGTTGAAACACCCGGGGTGAATTTGCGGCTTCCCATCTAATCATCCAAATTACGCTTAAAAATGATCAGCGAGGGGCTCTGCCTAACTTGAACTGAAAGTTTTTCCAGAGGAGAGGTAACTTCTGAGAGACATATCTCTCTCCACCAAGTCCTGCTGATGTCACATACTATTTTGAGTTTCCTACAGCGAGTACATCTTATAACATTTGATTTACGAATGTGCAGCCTTTCTATAAGAGCGGGATCTGAGATTTCTTTAGATTCAAGGCAGAGGTCATCTCTGAATAGTCTGAAAGACACAGAGTATATAGACAATGTATGACATATGCTGAAGGCCTTGAATTTTCTTTGTAAGAAACCTTTGATGTTTTTCCAGTTGCTGCAGGTGCATGGTAAGGTACATACCAAAGGTAGCATTGTACTCTATTATTGACCTGATGAGTGAGGAGTACAGGGGGTTATAACTTCCTTTGTTCTGGATGCAATGCCCTTACTTATGAGGTAGGCAACGTAGAAAGCCATTCTTACCACTGTGGAGATGTGGAAGCCAAAGTAAAGGTTGCTGTCAACTACTGATCATGTGCTTAGGGTGTTGTTATTAATGTGGTAATCTGCAGGGATGTCATCCTTCCCGAAGGGGATGATAATGCATTTTTTTGCATTGAGTTTTAGCCCATGACTTTGGAACCAGTCGTTTGTCTGTGCAAGTCCCTCTTGTAGGATGCTAACATTGTTTGGGGACTCTATGACTGCACCCAGTTTGCAAACATCAGCAAAGTTTTTTAGCCTGTACATCCAAAAAGTAGATTCCAAACAATAGGGGCCCCAGGACAGATCCCTTTGGAAAACCACTGGTTAAGGGTCTGCTTGTAGAGGTAGAGTCACCTATTTTGACTGTGCATGGTATCAGTGAGCCAGTTTGCAACCCACCTGACAATATCCTGGGTTGATCTCCAGCTGGGTGAGTTTATCAATGATGTCTGAGTGGGGAATAGTGTCAAATACCTTGACCAAATCCAGATAGGCTGTATGCATGGATTTGCCCTCATTCAGGGCTTTGGTGACTGTCTCAAAGAAGTCCACCAAGTTCAAGAAGCAGGATCTCCCTTTAACAAAGCTAAACTGGGTTGGGTTGAATGTTTGATACCTTTGTTAACGTCCATGATTATTCTTGCCATAGCCTTGCAGATTAGGCTGGTCAAGCTTATCCGTCCACAGTTCTTAGGGTCTGTGGAGGTCCATCCTTTATGTAACAGAATTATGGTCGTTGCTGTTTTCCATTCAGCAGGTACAAAACCAGTACTTAGGCTGTGGTTCAAAAGAGTACCCAGCAGTGCAGTTAGTTCCTTTTTTAATTGATTTAGAATGCAGCCTGGGAATTAACAGGTCCCATAGAGGCTGTGTTTTTAGCTTTGGAGAGAGTGTTAATGACCTGATCCTTGGAGATACCAGGTAGAGGGCAGGTGGTAGGGATGCTTTGGGGGATATGTGGTGGGAGCAAGGGGGAGAAGTTTTCACTGAACCTGTCAGCTAGCAGGTTGGCTCTTTCTGCAGGCTCAGTATATATGGTGCCATTAACAACCAGTTCTGAGCAGATCTGGGGTTTCCCGTTAAGGTTTCTAACATAGATAAAGAAGGCCTTATGGTTATTCTTAGTGAAGGAGGCTAATTTGGATTTATACTTGGCTTTAGAATGCTTTAGGAGAGGTCTTATTTGCTTGTTTAAGCCAAGGAGGAAATGCTTCTAATTCAGAGACAGTGACTTTTTGCTCTTTGACAGCAGTTTCTTTCTCTGACTGTATAACTTCTTAATAGTGGATGTCCACCAGGCAAGCTTGTTCTTTCTTGAGGATCTTGTTTTGATCCCATCAGGTACAGCTGAGTCAATACATTTGTATAGATGCTTATACAAGACAATGATATAAATCCAAGTATAGGTGTCCATGCCATCAGTGAAGTCAGGGGCTATGAAGCTATTAATGCCATCATGTACTGGGTTGTAATTGGCTTTGGAGAAGTATTTTTGTCTAGTTGCTGCTAGTGGGGTGTCAGAAGTTATTGTTACTTCTAATGAGACGGACTTATGATCAGACCTCACTAGGGAGGGCCGCACATATGGGGTGGTGCAACAATCACCCATTTTAGTGAGGACCAGATCCAGAATGTTTGGGCCCCTTGTGGAAGTGTCAACCAACTGATCCAGGCCACTGGAGCTGATGAAGTCCAAGAACCTTTGGGCAAGTTTATTAGTACATGTATAATTTACCCAGCCTATGGATGGGTAGTTTAAGTCACCTAAAACCAGGGTGTTTGGTTGTATCTTGAGCAATGCAAGTAGATCAAATTATGCAGCGTAGGTATCCTGGTTCATGGAGGGGGTCCTATAACTAGCAATAACTTGAAGAGGGGTCTGACTTGCAGTCAGTTGGACCTGGATTAGTTCAAGTTTAACCAATCTAGAGGTGTGTTTATCTTTGATGAATATTGATACTCCACCTGTTTTAGTTCTCTCACTTTCAGTTTGTGGTCTGAATGTGTGGAAAGCATTAAAACCCGGTGTGGATGTGATGCTTTCTGCAACCTTAAACCAAGTCTCTGTGACTGCACAGGTAGCAGCGTCTTCCAAGATGAGGGCTGCTTCCAGTGAGTGCATTTTTAGGTTTAGCATCCTAGCATTTAGCGACACAACTTTGAGGTTGCTTTTTGCAGATATTCTTACATTGGGAATTTTGTTGTTGTGACATTGTATAAAAAAGCTAGCATGGGGGGGGGGGGGCTAAGAGCCTTAGCCATTAACCGAAATCCCAGAGGTAACAGATGAAGACCATCTCTGGCAAAGCAGCATGATCTATCTACCATGTCATCCCAGGCTGACAGGAAATGGATCCCCTTAGAATAACACCAGAAACTAAGCCAATTGTTGAAGTCAATCACGTTTTTGTTTATATTGTGGTATCATCTTAGGTGAAGGTAATATGCTGCTCAAGGCTCGGAACATACCTGCTTGAGACACATATTCAGAGAGCTCAGTCATGATGTCCAAAATCTGTTTGTGAACAAAATGTATATTTTAAAATGCTTTTTATTTATTTATTTTTTTTTTGCCTAGCTCTCAAGTTACATTTTCTCTTTAGACAATGTTTAACAAAAATATTTGATAAAGCGAAATTCTACCAGTTATCAGAAACATGTTCTGTAGAGGCAACAGGAAGTACTTTTGTAATCTCTGGATAGGTTAAGTCCAATCTGAAACTCATTACTTACAAAAGTCTTATCTAGTTTTTGATTTCTATAAGTCTGCTGTAAACATTGTAAGATAACATTGTCTGAGACATCTTGATAAATGGTCTTCAGACTATTTTTCTGAAAATATAAAGCGTTATTCCTCAACTACTTTTTCCCTTGTATGTTTTATGCATTTTAGCAGTAAAGCAAGCTATTTATTTTAATTTTAATTTGAAACATATCATTAGGATTTAATTCATTTTTATTGCATGTGTTATTTGATCAAGTAGCAGTCCTAGATCTTATAATGCAAACATAATCAGACAACAAAAGCTTATTATAGCAAAGCAACCATTTCAAACACAAGAAATAAGCTTTTCTAATAATATCAATTAACACAATGAGGCATGACAGACTTTGGGAGAGTTGTTTCAGCAAGAACAGCAATGTAACAGTAATGCAATAAATAATGCATTCAAAATTACTGTATGCCACCCAGTGGGACTTAGGTATGCATAACTGTCAACATAGCATGTATTCCGTTCTCACAGCACCGTGTGAGGCGTAGTACAGCTAAACAGACAGCTTAACACTAAGAAAATCCAATAAGTGAAAGAATCAGGGTTTCTTGTAGCTTTACTAAGATTTCTTAACTTTAATACTTTGTAAAACTGCAACACAATACAAATAGCAACATATCAGAATATATACAATATACAGCACTTCTAAATACAAATAATTACAACATACAAATTACTTACAAGAGATGTGAATGCCAGGGCCTGGGAAAAGAAGATCATGACTGCACTTCATGAGGGCTAGAAGTGAAAGCAAGCTTCTTCCTGACTGAGTTACATCACTTCCTGAGGCTTGCTATAATGCTTGATCCAGTGGTCCCGGTCGAAATACTTGGAACTGACCCTGCAATAACAATACTGCTCTCAGTCGGCACAGAGGTCTGTGGAGCCGATGAGACAGTGGACTTGTCTGATTCTGAAATTTTAAGAGGTGGCTCCGAGACACCAGCCGGTGCCGGGGAGGGCCTCTTAGAAGATTTTGACTTTCCCTTAGTGAATTTTGAAGATGAAGAGGAACTAGACAAATCTTCCTCAAAAGAAGGTTTAAGAAGACCTTTTAGGATGAGCTTGTTCTTCCTTTCCTGCAGCACCCTAGGACTGAAAGCATGGCAAAATAAACAGGTCTCCTGTAAATGGATGGCCCCTAAACAGTAAACGCAGTTACCGTGGCCATCCATTATAGACATTTTTTGAGAGCACTTAATAAATTTCTTAAAGCCGGATGGCTTATGATCCTTACTCTCTTTAGACATTCTGCAGTAGAGGACACACGCACACAGAGAAAAAGAAGAAAGAGGACTAGGTCCTCTAATTTAAATGGGCCTAGCCCTGCAAGAAGGAAAAGACACCACAAGGGCTAGGTCCTCTAATTTAAATGGGCCTAGCCTGGCCAACGAAGAGATAAGGTCTTCTAACTGAAACAGACCTAGAAAGTTGGAGAAAGTAGAAAGTATCACACTCAAGCAGAAATCACAGTAATAAGCGTGTATTCGCAACAACTCGAGCTTGTGACAAGAACAAACAGAACGTAGTTCTGTTAACAATAATAGCAAATCCAACAATGCTAACAACAAGCTAATTAACAAGCAGGAAACCGCCAAAAAACTTAGACTATCCTATTAACACACGCAGTCTAACAGTGCATAAAAGGCATCTATACTACTAATTCTATGAATAAACCAGTACCCGGGATACCAAACTAAGTTAGAAGGGGACAAAGGCCAGAAATTGCATCAAACAGTGCAAGTAAAAGCTAACTACACCAATAACAACTATGTTAACTGATTAACCATAGGCAATAACAGTTTTAACTATTTTAAACTATACAGAGCCAAGAAATATCGTAAAAGTGGAAATAAATGCAATCACATAGCCAGAGCCAAAGAGAAGCACAACCGAATTCATTGATGCGGTAAACGAGATCTGGGGATTGTACTGGTGCACCATGGGATACCTACCTAGCCACGAGCCAACCAGAAGTCTTCTAGCTTGTAAATAGGCTGAGTTGGAGCCGAGGATCGCCTCAGATCCCATATGTAAGAATGAAGGTGTGATATGACTACAGAACATCAAATGTTCACATCTCTGGAACCATAGGAATTATGAAAGAAAACTGTTCATCAGAAACTATTTTTACACTCGTAGTATTCTTTAGGTTCCAGGTCTTAAACCAAATTTTGTAAGTCACAGTAAACACAGAAATTATTACTTTTGTAATAGTCTGTAAACAACTTACAATATCTCAGCAACTACTCAAGTTACACACATACTGTCACAGCAGCATTTTATTCATCTGGATGAGAGCTTTCATATGAGGCTAATGAGTTCTGTCTGTGTTACTTGGCTGTTGAGATATTTAGAAAAATGTGAAAAATACATCTACATACATTAATATCATAAAAACAACAGTTAATATTTATTTGCCTGCAATAGTCAGAGGTCAAATATTAATGCAGTTGAATTTGCCATTGCATAAGCTTTAAAATGAAATCTTTTAAAACCTTGGACATAGCATGGTTTTGGAATTTTTCATGCAAATATGAATAAGTAATATTTGACGCCTGGAGGGGTCAGTAGGAGGTAACTGCAGATGCACCTAGAGGTTTCACTAAGATGTAAATCAGTTAAATTAATGTGGAAATTAAGCTGCTCAGCCGCAAACACTTTTTTTTTTTTTTTTTTTTTTAAACTGAGGGTGAGCTGCATAGCTGTAGCAGAAAATTAGGTCAGTCATCGGGATGCTGCTGAAGTGGACTTTCTCTCTTCCTTTTCTCTGTGTGTGGTCGAGTGTAGTGTTCCTCTATTCATTGCTAAACCACGAAAGCCAGGCTTCAGGAAACGTACAGAGTGTGGCCATAAGCTTCCTTCTTCTGATGGCCACACACTGTGTGTTGTTTGCCTAGGTGTAGTGCACCTAGAGTCCTTCTGCTTGATCTGTGTGGATTTTGATCCCCATGCCTTGATCGATGGGAGATATAAGTTGATTCTTGAAGGGCTCCCGTTTAGGTACCAGACTACCACCAAGTTGTCAAATCAGTATTATGATCACTCCAGTAGTGGAAAGCCTACAAATCGAGGAGGACTGCTCTCATCTCCAAAAACCTTGATATGCAGATGGTCCTCAGACAGGAACCAGTTACCTTGGGCTGCCTTCCCTTCATAATGCCCACCCACCCACCCCAGAAGGGAAGCATCTGTGGATAAAAACAAACACTGGAACCAGGGAAAACCAACAAACAACAACACTTCCCTTGTAGTTCATACTTACATATATTGTATTACAATATTTACATTGTAGTACATATTACAGGAAATGAAAGCACTTAATCAATAAACTTTGTGTGGATTCAGTTTGAAATTTGACCAAGGTGGTTGTCATTTTCTTAACTGAACTGTGAACTATGAGGGAAGCATCTGTTAATGCCATGACCATGGCCTGGAGAAACATGATCTGATATCAGCCACCATGAGATGAGACACCAACAAATGTCAGTGTGACAAACAGGAGAATTGACTGAGTGATTTGTCACAGACCACTGGACTAGACAGTCCAGTGAAGAACCCTATTGAAAACCTTGCTAGGGGAACAAGATAGACTGCAGTTGTCATCAGACCAAGAAGGCAAAGAACCAATGAAAAGGGTGGGATTTTGAAGAAGCAGAATTCGACAGATATGAAGTCGTAGGGATAACAATCTTAAGGAAGTCTGAAAATCTGAGCAGTGGTGTCCAGGTGGCAACCGCTAAAATCTACAGCTTGAACAGGTTCCAGATTGGATTGTTTGAAATGGACTGTAATGCCAAAGGAGAAGCCTAGATAAAGCAAGAAGTCTCTCTCCTGGACATATGATGCCCTTGACGTCGCTGTAAGGAGCCAGTCATCCATGTACAGAACAACCCAGAATATCTGCAGCCTGAGCCAAACTGCTACCACTGCCATGCATATGGAGAACACCTGGGGAGTTGTAGTGAGGTCAAATGGTAGTATTTGAAATTGGTAGCTTCCAGCCTGAAGTACATGAGCCTCTTGGAATGCCTTGGCATTTTTATTTGGTGGTAATCATCTCTGAGGTCTACTGAGCACATCCAGTCATCCTTCCTCAGAAGAGGAAGAATGGATTCACCATCACCATCGGGAACTTGGCCTGTGTGACAAAGGGGTTTAACTTGCTTAAGTCCACAATGGGTCTGAGATCCGTGGTTTTCTTGGACACCAAAAATAATCCTGAATAGATCCTGATCCTCTCGTCTGCTGGAGCCTCCTGGACAACTTGTTTCATTAGCACCTTTTGACTTTCTGCTGCTGCTTCCTTTTCCTGGAGGTTTAGTATGTCTGGAAAGGATTTTTGTTTTAAACTTGTAGTAAACTAAAAAAGAATGATGCAGATTCTGGAAATGACTCTCAACACCCAGGCATCTGACATGATGACCCCCCAAACCCCTTTACTGCCTCCAGAGTACAGCAGTCAAGGAAACACTCAGGAGAACTGCAAGGGCAAGCCAGAGAAAGTGCCTCTAAAACCCTAATTCTGTGAATCACACTTGCCCTTAAGGCAACGTCCATCAACGTTTCCTCCCCTGTTCTGGGAAGGCACCTTCACCTGCAGCATCCTCCCACCCCTGTTTTTTCAGAAGGTAGCTCCTATTCAGTGTCTCCTTAACTTTTGGTCTAAACAAAGAGGACCAACAAACAGGGGAGTTAAGGAATGATGCCTTGAAGCGCACAAAAAACTAGTCAGGTACATCCTTGCATATTGGCAAACTGCAATGTCAGTGCCTGCATCATCCGGTTGCATGGAAATATTTGATACGGATAACACGGTGGTCAACTAAGTCAACACAGCCTTAAAAGAATCAGCTGAGAGTTAAGATGCCACAGAGTTATAAACTTCATTGATTAAATCCCTCTGAAGTTCAGTGCACAGAGGGCAAAGGTGGCTTCCCAAATTGGTTTAACATCTATGGCTCTGTATTTGGAGATGAACTGATGTATTCTCTTTAGAGATGCCTTTCTTCATGACTGCAGCAACCAAAATATTATTTACTGCAGGACTCTTGCTCCTGTAGGACCTATCATTGGGTGGGACAAAAATTTTACCAGGCTTACACAGTATTAGCTCCACCACATTGGGCTTCATGCCCTCCTGGACACAGGCAACAAGTGTGCCCAAAAAGGGTATAACTCAAGACGTAATGCCTCAAGAAAGACTAACTCCTTAGGGTAAGGGACTTCTGTGGTCCAACCCCTTTTGCTGACTCATCAGTTCAAAAAGATCACTGAAGGAGGTATCATCATGAGGGAATTGAGGGGATCTTTATTCTTCTTTGAGAACAGAATCCAGAGATCCAAGTGTTTTCTTTTATATGGACTCTTGTGTACCACGTTGGAGGAAGAGGCCTTGGAAAATATAGAAGCATCAGGGGAGCCCTAAGTCTGTGG
Source organism: Protopterus annectens (assembly GCF_019279795.1). NCBI lineage: Eukaryota > Metazoa > Chordata > Ceratodontiformes > Protopteridae > Protopterus > Protopterus annectens. The sequence goes on along the minus strand of NC_056743.1, from coordinate 377,644,356 downwards.
CTGCTTACAACTACTTGATGTGGGCTGTCCTTGTAAGAGTTCACATGGAGCCAAGGCCTCATGAAAATGAGAAGATCAGGATGGATCTGACAACAGATGTGATGATACAAACTCCAAAACAGACAAAATCCTCTCCACAACATCTAACACTGAAAGCAAGGCCAGATGACTGCAGAAAGACCCTCCTTGATCTACAGACCTACAAGAGAGCCCCAATTTAGCTGTCAACCAGGCCGAGTCCAACTCACAGACTGGTACCAAGCTGTTTAGTGCTGACACAACCTGTGGTAAGAATGGCTCTGACAGCCTCAGGGATAACACAGGCCCTGACCCTATGGCTCTGGAGCAGAATGCATCAAGGCAGTGGCATGTGCCAAAGTTATCCAAGCTGTGGGCACTGACAAAAAGAACAGTATGGGTGGGAGCTAGATCCAGGGTCAACGATGCCAAAGGATGAACAGAAGGAGCAACTAGTAATAGGGCAGGAGGTGCAACTCTATCCAACCTCAGAGCCAAAGGAGAGGGAATGATCCTTAGGTCCATAACGGCCTTCAAAAAGGTACATATCAACTTGTCTAGATCTGACTAATACTCCAAGTGAACTTTGCGGACCCGAAAAAAAAAACATCAAGGATGGCTCGTCAGGTCAGTGCATGGATTTTTCAACTTTCTGGTTCCTGAAAGGGGAAGTCCACAGGCAAGCACATTGTAGTGCTGCAGACAAAAAAAAGGTTTGGGATCTCAAACTCTGGAAACTTCAGTGGCTTCAGTGGTGGAATCAGCTACAGTGGTGGTTGGTACCGAGAAGGTACTGACACTGGATTCTTAATGGGAACATAGGAGAGCAAGGGACTTGGGGCCTTTGGCTCTGGAAAATCAACAGACCATTTCCTTACCTCATTTTCTTTATCTGTTTTACCTCCATCTTTAGCATTATTTATCTTTTTATTCACTGATCTCTTAGATGGTGAAGGCAAAACAGAAGCCTAGGTCACAGCTACAGAAGTGGGAAGCATCCTTTTTATAAAGAACTTAATCCTTTGGTTGGCTAAAGCTCTAGCCTTCACATTCAGGCCTGGTAGTCACCATCCAAATGGGGAAACTCCCAAACAACAGACACTACAGTCATGAGAATCCTGAGGGGGCAGTGCTTGACTGCACCCCAAACAATTTCTGAAGCTCAAAGTTTTATCCATCTTGAAACAACAAAGTACAGCACACACAAAGTAGCAATAATAAAAGGGGAAAGTAAATTATACAGGAAATACAAAAATTCCTGGGAATAAGACTGACAAAGTCAAACAGCATACAAAATATTTTAACAATTTGCTTCAAGCCAAGTACAAAAGCAAAAGTCCTAGAAAAATTAACTTTGTCCACTACAGATAACAGGGAAAACCAGTAAGATGGAGGATGACAGCAGACCTCACTTGCTCAAACAGCCAGTAATAGCTCAGATATAAGGAAAAGAAAAGTTTTTTTTTTTTTTGAGAAGAGGAAAATCCAGTATCAAGTAAACTATGAAGAAAAATGTGATCAAAATAAATAGCAAAGACGCAATTACTTTTCTGCATAGGAGCTTCAGATGAATGCATCCAGCACTGAAGTGATAAATGAGACCTTGGTAAATTTAGGCATACAGGGCATTATGTGAGGAGGTGGAGCTTCTGAGTTGAAGGTTCTGAAGTGTTGGCCTCAGATCCAATCAGATCAGATAACATACAGGTTGAGGGGGATGAAAAAAAGACAATATTGCATCAACAGTTATGTATTTTCCATAACACAGGATCCATTCAAGGTCCATCCAATACGAATAATATGTCCTCAAGTAGCTTGTCAGATATAACCCAGCACAAATAGTGCACAACCCTAGAGTTCCTTTAAACTTTTCCCTCCCATAACCCCTTAGAGTACCATTTCTCTGCAGAGTTTGCTGCCAGCTTATGGACCAGTTACTAAAGAGCCTCATAAAAATTCTTCATGTCCTCAGTAAAAATGACAATTTGGAAGGGAGATGAAGGGAAAGATGGGTTCATAGGTAAATACTAGGTTATCACTCTACAGACCAATACAAACCTAAGTCAATAACCAGAGATTAGAATCAAGCCCTGTATCTGTCCAGCATTATGGTAACTAAATAACTACTACATTCTAATCATCTTGGTAGTCTGATCCAACTAATGGGGTAGAATCCCAAGCTACGTACAAACCTAGGATTAGGATCTTCCAAAAGGAAGCTCAGGACTTGGATTTTTATCTAGTTTACAATGTTTGACAAAGGTGTCTCGCGCACACACAAGGATGCTGGTGCACAAATTTCATCCACACAGTAATTCTTGAAGAAAGCTGTGGAGGTAGAACTAGATATCATCAGATGAAACTTGGCTTTGGCAGGTAAAGCTTTGTTGAGACAACTGTACAAAAAAAATAGCCATCTGGAGAAAAACTTTGTAAAACTTCCTCCCAATGTGTTGGGGATGAAGAGAAAAAAAAGCTGAGAATCCTTCCTAAGTGGTTTAGTTCTGTGGAGGTAAAACCTTAGCTGCCTGTGAATATATAGCCAAATGTACTCAACCTTTCCTGGAATTATTTGGTAAGAAAACTGGGTAAATGTATTGGTTGGTTCAACGTAGATTTAGATTGCAACTTGGAGGACAAAAGAAAGGTTGATCTGGAGAGATACTCTATCCTTATGAAAGATTAAGTAAGGAGGGTTGGAGAACAAGGCTTATAGATCTGAAATTCTTCCTGCTGAACTAACCTCCACCAAACATAAGGTTTTCCAGGACAGAAATTTCAACAGTGTAGAAGAACCTGCTTCAAAAGGACTTATTTAAGGCTTAAGGCTTCAAGGATAAAACTGAGGTCCCAGGGAAAAAAATGGTTCTCTTACTGGGGGAAGGGGGTGCCCTTATAAAAGGTTATAAATAATCTATAAGAAGCTATGGAATAGGAGTCTATTCAAATACAGTAGTTAGACATGATTCTGGATGTGAACTACCAGTCTAAAATCTGACCTGTACCTCATAGCGGTGGAGGGGTGAACACGCCAAGTAGGGGGTTGCCTGCTGAGGCTATGCCATCATGCTGAAGTACCAATGAATCACATAGGGCACTATGCGAGGTGGAAAGACTCAGCAGGAAACTGAAAAAAATTGGGTGGCCAGCACAGGCAGTACTCAATCCTGGAAAGCATGTCCTGTGGGGGGCTTGCAACTCTCTCAGGTAAAAATATATACTACGACAGAAACCACAAGATGATAAAAGTCAGTTCAACTCAGCATGGCAGGATAAAGCCCAATTGTAATGTCGTTGAACCAGAGAACTTGCAATTTGATGAAGGGATATGATGACAGCTGAAAGGAAGTTAGGTCCTTGACAAGGGAAACTCTGACTGCTAAACCCATTACACATACCGGCACTTGGAATGTTCATCCAGCTTATAGCACTGGTAGATTGGCACAAATCATACACAAGATGAAGTGTTACAATCTACTGGTTGTTGGAACCAGTGCAGTGCGATGGACTAGATGAGGCAAGATTATTTCAGAAGATGTCACCATTCTGTTTTCAGGTGGCAGCAGGCATGAGAATGGAGTTTGCATACTGCTTAAGCAAGAAGGTGTCAAACTTTAGTTAGTTGGAAACCAATTAGTGACAGAATTATTACAGTATGCCTACACAGCTGTTTCACCAAACTAATGTTACTACAAGTTTAGGCATCAAGAGAAGCCACCACAGATACTGAAAAGGAAGAATTTTATGAACAGCTACAAGATGTGATGACCTCAATTCACAGCTATGACCTTAGAATTTTGATGGGTTATTTCAATGCTCAAATCAGAAGCAATAGAGAGGTATTTGAACATGTCACTGGCCCCACTGCTTTACGAAAGAGAATGGATAATGGTTATAGATTACTGCAGTTCTGTAGTGACAACCACCTTAAAGTTGGGGGAGGGGGTAGCATAGTAGCATATTTGAACACAAAGACATTCATAAGGCAACATGGGGTTCACCCAACAGGTATACAGTGAATCAGATCACATTTGCAAATCTCGTCGATGGGGGAGTATGCTCCAAGATTTCAGAGTACAACGGTGAGCTGACGTCACATCTGATCACTGCCTTGTGATCATGTCAATGAAAAAATTCAAGAACTGAAAGAAAAAGTCAGTATCTCCTTGATTTAACACTGACATGTTGAAGTTATCTGATGTGCACACCAAATAAAACATCAAGATTCAAAACAGATTATTTGCTCTACAGAGTGTAGATGATGACACTGAACAGCAATGGGAACAATTCAAGACAATCATCAAAGACAGCACAAATGCAACAACTGGGTACAAGACAGGCAAAAAAAAAAAAAGAAGTGTGGATAACAGCTGAAACTTGGAAAGCCACTGATGCACGACGTGACTACAAATGAAGACGAGAGCATGCATACCAAACTGGCCAGTCATTAGAAACTGACTGAAGAATATAAACAGAAAGATAAACTAGTCAAAATGATATGCAAGAATGACAACATGTTATAGGTTGAGAAACTGGCAAGGGAGACAGAAACAGCGGCAGCAGTTGGAAATTCCAGGGCATTATATCATGTTGCAAAAGAACGTCTGGACAAGAATAAAGAGAGACCACCTATTAGATTAGCAAATGGAAAGGCAGCAAAAATGCAAGAGGAACAATTAAAGAGATGGCAAGAAAATTTTGAATCTGTGCTAAACTGCCCTACACCAGATGATCTGCATGACTCTGGCAATGACGGCCAAGTGCCAACAATGATTCTGGATGTGAACTTGGCAGATATTAGCGAGACTGAAGTAAAGGAAACCATAGCCAAACTAAAGAATGGAAAAGCTCCCGTAACAGACCAGATAATGTGAGTTGCTAAAGTAGGCTAGGTCTTCAGTGGAATACTTCATGTGTCTCTCGAGCATATGGACTCAAGAAAAGGTACTCAATGAGTTGAAAAATAGCATCATAATCCCTCTACCAAAGAAGAGGGAATCTTACAGATTGCATATATTGGCATGGAATCACACTGCTGTCAGTCCCAGGAAAAATTTTTGCCAGTGTATTACTGAATAGACTGAAGGAAGCAATTGATGACAGGACTCAGCAGAACAGACTGGATTTAGATCAGGTCGATCCTGCGCTGACCAGATATTTGCACTAAGACAAATTATACAAAAAGCAACAGCTTGGAAGAAACCAGTCATTGCCAACTTTGTAGACTTCAAAAAAGCCTTCAACTGCATACAAAGACCATGACTATGGCACATCTTGGCAAAATACGGGATTCCTCCACAATTCATGATATTCTTTAAGAGTCTGTAACAAGATAGCAAGTGCGTAGTTTGGGTGAATAATGAGTACAGTGACTGGTTTGCAGTGGTCACTGGTGTACGACAGGAATCTATACTGTCTCCTTTGTTATTCGCAAGAGTTATTGATTGGGTCAGTGGAAAGCATTAGACAGAAACTGAGTGGGAGTGGAATGGGTCGATGACAACAAGATATGTGACTTGGACTTTGCTAACGACATAGCTTTAATTGATACAACATGGAGTGGAATGCAGAAAATGACCATATATCAGTGGAGAAACAGGGTGGAAAAGTAGGCTTCAAAATGAATCCTGAGAAATGCAAAATGTTGGTCAGCGAGGTGTGGAATGACAACAAAGGCATAACGGCTGCAGGATCAATATTAGATACGACATAGAACTTCTGCTACCTGGGCAGTTTCATCTCTCATACAGGTAATTGTGAGAAAGAAATGCTGGTTAGACTTGAAAAAGCAAGTGCAGTATTCAACAAACTATCAAAAATCTGGAGATCAAAAAACATTGTAATTCCCACAAAGGTGAAGCTATACCAATCACTGGTGCTATCTTAATGGCCAATCCAGCATCAGCCATGAGAAAACTTGAGGCGGATCATCATAAATGGTTAAGATGCATTCTGGGAATATCGTGGAAGAACAAAGTAAAAAATGAGTGTGTCACAGAAAGAATGTAACAATGGGAACTTAAAAATGTCATTATGGAAAGATGGCTACGATTTTTTGGGCATGTTAACCACATGGATACTTGCAGGATTCCAATACAATCTCTCAACTGGGAATTAGCTGGATACAAGAGAAGACCTCAACAAAACTGGAAAGGAGATGCAAAACGAGACCTCCATAACCTCATTATCCCATGAAAGGAAACTAAGGAAGTGGCAGCTCATAGAACACAGTGAAGTCAACTTGTGGCCCAATGCATCACCGATGCAGGGTAATCGAAAACCAGTGGTAGACATGGCAGCCAGCTGAACCTTAACAGCAGAATGAAAGAAGGCTGAGTCAAGCAAAATTAAATCAAACTACAATTGTATGAGCAATTATCATAACAGTATATGCCCTACTTTTATGTTTTGCAGTATTCTGTACATCTGGGATATCCTGCAGATGATAGCTGAATGTCCAGCCTGCATACCAAAGCCTCTACACCTTCTGGATGCCATATGTTCTATATCCAAGGCATTAAGGTACATACGGGACATACAAGCACCAACTCCTCAGAACTTTATTGCACCAGAATAACCACAGTAACCCAAGAGGAAGACCAAAAGCATGTACAACCAGGAAGGGAAGGTGGACAGAAATTAAAAATTACCCCCGTCAGCTACAAGAAGGCAACACACAATAACGGGGAAGGAGGGAGGGACAGAATACTGCAACAATGAAAAACAGGGCATCTATTGTTATGGTTAAGTTCTTACGTAACTGTATTATGTCCTCCCTTATCACAGTTGCAGTATTCTTTACATCTGGAAGAGTACAAAAGCTAGTAAAGGAAGACCTAGAGGCACCCGCCAAGAACTCAAAGGATGGCCCTGGCAAAATTATCCCTGGTCCTAGAATAAACATTCAACTTGTAATGTTTACTAAAAGTTTGTACATAAGACCAAGTAGCAGCTTCCAAAATGGATCTGGTATCTAGACCCTTGAAAAAAGCACCAGAAGAGGCAATCCCCCTGGCAGAAACGACCCGAACAAGAGAAGAAAGCTGCTTGCCATGAAAAGAACTGCAAAAAGAAATGGCCTTGGAAAGCCAGAAGGAGATAATTTGCTTGGAAGCAGTGAAACCTTACGTCCTGGAATGAAAGGAAACAAAATGTTGCTCAGACTTCCTGATAGCTTTCTTTTTATCTAGGTAATACCCGAGCTAAATACTTAAATCCAAGGTGAGAAGAATTCTCTCACTATCATTCTGTGCAGAGGAGGAAAAAAGAAGGTAGATGGATAGTTTGATTCAAGGACAAATCATTAACCACCACTGGCACAAAAGGAGGATAACAAAAAAGGTGGAACTGGCACCAGTGCCCGAAGTTCAGAGACCCTCTTGGCAGAAGTAAAAGCCACCAAACACATATTTTCAAGGACAACTAGGAAGATGAGGCTGCGGGCTCAAAAGTAAACTGAGGTTATTTCTTAAAAACAAAATTAAGGTCCCAAGGAGGAGGAAGAATAGGCTTTCTTGGAGACCTAATATGACCGACACCTTTCAAAAATTGTTTGACCTCAAAACAAGAAGCAAGGGATGGATTCAAATGCAAACAAGCAGAAATGGCTGAAAGATTAACTTTAGCAGATGAATATACCAGACCAGCAACTCACACAAATAAGAAAGGACTGTAGTAATAACCACACGAAAGGAGTCCAGGTCACGTTTGAGATACCATCAAAAATCTTTCTCATTTAGGTGCATAGGATTTTCGAGTAGTGGGTTTTCTGTCTTCCTGCAAAATCTAAAGCATGTCCTGAGAAAATTTGTGTCAAAAAGAAATCAAAACCCTATCGTCCAAACAGCCAACTAAAGCATGGACAAGTGAGGATGAATGAGAGATTGCTTGTCCTGTGTGAAAGCCATCCTGTGAGGTAACTTGTGATGACTGCCCATGGTCAGATGAAACAGAAGGGGGAACCAGTGTTATCTGGGCTAAAAGGGAGTCGCCAACAAGACTTTGGTCCTGTCCCACGATTTTCTATAGGACTTGTGATAGTAGAGGAAGAGTGGGGATAGACAGGGAAACATCCCCTTCCAAGAAAAAGGCAGAGCATTCACTTTCCAAGCTGAAGGACTTGGCACTCAGGAACAGAAGTGGGGAAGTTGTCTGTTCAGTGGGGAATCACAAAGATCTTTAGAAAACTTGAAAGTTGAACCAACTCAGCGAAAATCTTTCAGACTGAATTCAATGCAGTATTCAGACTGCTGGCAAAGTTGTTCCGAGGATTTGGCACTCATACGAAGGACATATGTCTGATGTACAGCACCAGGAAGGTGTAAAGGCTTTGGTATGCTGGCCAGACGTTTGGCTATTCTAAGCAGAATATCGTAGAATACTGAAAGATTTGGTTTTGTATTTTAAAAGTGAGAAAGTACAATCATCTTGGAAGAAAGCTGGGGTGGCTGCAAATGATGGTGAAGACCCTTCAAACTCAGCTTCATACAGACGCATTTCAAAATTTAAAATCATGATTGTGAGTACATTTATGCTAGAAAAGAAAATGGCAAAGGTGTTGTATCCATCATTTTTGGAATCTTTGGCACCAGCCCAGACTGGAGAGTCAGATCCATTGAACTCTTCCTTGGATGGTCTTTCTGCTTCTCCATTTCAGGTCTATCAGATTTCTTAGAGGAAGGAGAGGCTGAAGTTTTAGGAGTCGATTCTCCTGCTTAGGCAGGGAGGAGACCCTGAAATACTAATTTATTTTGGCAATCTACAAGAGCCCTGTCCGACAAAGGAGGCACAGGACTTGCATTTGATGTTAAGATGGTCTGCCACAAGCAGTAAGCACACACATTGTGCAGGTCTTTGGCAGAATCTTGTACCCACAGGCACTGCTGCAATTTTTAAAGCCAGAGGCCTTGCCAAACATGTCAACATGTACAAAAGACACCAAACTCCAAGAACTTACAAATACTACTGCAAGAGCAATAGTGAAGACAGTATAGTACAAAACTATGAAGAACCTTTTTTATACGTATGGGATAAAAGCATGAAGAAAATGTCCCAGGAAAGAGAAAGGGTTTACCAAAAGAACAATTCAAAGGGTAACAAAACAACCCCTGAAATCCATATACTACTTAATAAAACCATAAAGTTTGACCAGAAAAGGTAGTGATATTTGAGAAATATCAACGTATCTGTCAATGAATGCTGAGCCCTCATTGATCACATCTGGTCTCTTCAGAAAGCAAGTGAAATCTGAGTTACTAGAACAAACAGGTGGAGATTCTGGGAAGGGGGGGAGACCTGAGGCTCAGATCCAAAACTTTAGAAAAAGGTGCACAGTTTGGCTTCTCTTGAATCTGATACCCAATTCACTGAGTTGGACAGATAAGGCAAAATCAGATTCAGAGAGGGAAATATACCAAAGTGGAATGTGTCCAAGATGAAGTTTGGACTGCATGTTAGAAACTGCTTTCCCTACTAGGGATTGCTAAGAGTATACGCAAAGAGAACGGGACAGGGGGTTGATAAATCAAAGATCAGCTCTGGTAGACTTTTTAGCTGAATCTAGAACAGGAGTTGCTGTTAAAAAATAGGGCAATTAGAATGGCATATAAAATACTGCATGATAACTGTAAGAACCAGACGTTAGATGAGATTGGGAAGCCAGAACTAAAATGGAATATACAAAAAGAACTATGGCTCATGATTAAGCAGTATTATTCAAATTGGTTAGGAATTTTGCTTGGAAGTGTTTGCACAGTTATGCCCCAAACAAACATCAGAGAATTTTTTTTACTTCGGTAGATACCGAATGCAGGAGATGTGATAGGACAGACAGGTAACTGGGGGCATGTTTTTTTTGAGAATTTAATGAGTTGGCAGATGATCTAACTTGCTCCAACAAAGTAAGCCTTACTAAGTTTAATGTTACTGGCTGCCAAAAAACAATCAATCACTAAGAGATGGAAATCAAAACTGAAATCAACTGCAGCTGAAGTACTGGATATTGTAAAGGAGATAAACGAATCTGAGGTGAGATATTCAGTAAAGGGAAGGCATAAATTACACAGAAATAAATGGAATGGGTGGGAACAATACATGCAAAATAATGCTCAGTGGGAGGCGTGAAATATTCGGGAAGGCAGGAATTGAGCAATTTACATAATGCTAGAGTTAAAGAAATTATTAAAAAGAAAATATATGTATACTGCATGAAAAAAGGAAATATTATGGTTTTCCTTTCTGATCCAAACGCATGCTCCACTAAGGCTCAGCACTAAGTGACAGCTGAGTCGATATTTCTCAAATAAGCAAGTTAAATAAAGTAAATATACATATACACACACACACACACACACACACACACACACACACACACACACACACACACACACATTTTCAGTGGAGTCCTGGGGAGAAAAGCTCCATACCATAAGAAACTAAATGAGTTGTACATGGTATCAGTACTACATTACAGAGTAACATGGAACAGACAGTTAAGAAATATGTTGCAGGATAGCTAATAAGTATAAAAGATAAAAAGTTGGAGTACAACTTGAGTATAATAGTTTCGTGTAATAGCATAGGCAGAATATATGTGTGAGGCATTGTCAGAGTAGAACATATTTGCAGTATATACAATTTATACACAAGGCAACTGCAGATCAATATAAGTTTGCTGCAGAGGCATAGGGAGGTAGGCTCCTGTGTTGGGGTTAGGCTTCGGGGGGGGGGGGGGTGCATTGCAGTTGCATAATGGCTTTGAAAACCGGTATGATTTCAGGAGATTCCTGAAAATTGAGGAATATAAAGTAATGTACATAACTGTAATGTATATAAAATAATGTATATAAAGTAAGAAAACTGCAAAGTATTAATTTCACTAAAACTTTACTGTTGAGGCAGACTCCTGCATCTAAGAAACACTGAAGAGCTGGAAAAAACAATTTTGTCTGACTGAGGGGGTGGGGGGACTCTGCCCTAAAAGAATGGCTAGGGCATTTCTATCCATTGCTAGCTGTAACCCTCCTGAATTACCTCCAAAAACAATTTGTTGCAAAAAGAGTGAGTTTAGAGTCAGCTTCTGTGAAACAGGAAGACATGCAAGGGCAGGAGCAGGGAAGGTGGTGACCTGGTTTCTGACAGTCACTCTGATGAGGGCATCTGACCTTTTTTAGGGTGGGAGCAATTTTCATCAGTTTTGTCCTGCCATCTCTCTTCAGGCATCAAGTCCTAGCAGGATGCACTCCTTGTTTGTCTTGCCTTTAAAGGGAGCACAGGATTTGGAGGAAGGGAATCTGAGGACTTCACAATTCATTGAATCTCCCTGCATTAATTTACCTCTCTCATCCCATTCTTTGAGAATCTGCATAGTAGAAGAAGGCCCAAATAAAACTTCCCTATCCACAGGAAAATTCAAATTTTCTAACTTTAAATCATCTGAAAACTTTTAATTACTTAGCCTGACAAATCTTCTCACAAGTGCAGCTGAAGCAGACGCCTTGAAAACTGCATTAGCACAATCATGAGACTGATGGCTTGATGCAGGGTAAATTCAGAAACTTTTGGAATAAAAGAAGGATTTGTGTGTAAAACAACCCGGTTCTTGTGGAAACCCAGATACAGATGGCACACCATAAGAGCATGAGTAGCATCCTGCCTTCGCCCAGAATGATACCACAGTATAAGGACAAAATGATTGACTTCAACAATTGGCTAAGCTTCTGGTGTCATTCAAAGGGGATCCAGTATCTGTCTGCCTGGGATGACATGATCAACAAACCACGATGCTTTGCCAGAGATGGTATCCACCTGTCACTCCTGGGATTCAGGTTACTGGCTAAAGCTCTTGCCACCCCTATAGTGCCTTTTTTACGCAAGGTTCAAAGGATAAAACCACCACCATAACAGATACAAGCATGCAAAATCTGAAGGTAATGCTACTCAATGCTAGAAATCTAAACCTCAAAATGCACTCTTTCGAGGCACTCCTAAAAATGGAGAACATCGATATCTGTGCAGTAACTGAGACCTGGTTCAAGGCTCCAGAGAGCACCTCTGCAATACCAGGCTACAACTCTTACCACACTTTTTGGCCACAAAACCAAGACTGAAACACTAAAGGTGGAGGAGTGTCCATATTCACCAAGGATATACACACCTCCAGGCTAATTGCCCAACACAATGCATCTGAAATTCTTCAGGTGCAACTAACACTAGGTAAGACTGCAATCCAAATTGTAGCTTGCTACAGATCCCCCACCATGCCCCAAGATTCTCACTACACCTTTCTAAACATACTGGAAAATATTAAGATACAACCAAACACCCTAATACTGGGTGATTTCGGCTACCCTGCCATTAACTGGGAAAACTACTCGGGTACCAACTCCTTTTCCCAACGCCCTGGATCAAATAATCCATAAGCAAATCACCCTCGACATCCACATTCCACCCCCAGTAAGGAAACCTCCTTAAAAAACTTCTCCAAAGCCAACTTCATGCTACTGAAGTCAGAAGTGACAAACTTCACGACACCCATGCAGACGGGATCTGAAAGTTCGACTGCAGAATCCTACACTAAGGCACTGTACGAGCACATCCACTCGTGCATGAATTGTGCCATCCCAAATAGAACCAAGATGCTCTTCTCCAAAAAAAAGGAAGCCAATCTGGTGGTCCCCTGCTATAAACAAACTATATAACAGAAGGAAGAAACTGTTGCAGAAAAGAGGAAAATCCCAGGATGCAAAAAACTCCCTCACCAGCCTCAGTAAGAAGCTGAGATCCCTCATAAAATCCTCAAAAGCTAGTTACGAAAATAAAATTGCCAAAGAGTCCAAAGACAACCACAAGGCATAGTTATGTCAAGAATCTAAATGGCAATGCTCGGATCTGCTCTGAGCTACAACAGAATGGCATTAAATACACTGATCCCAAGGATACTGCCAATATCCTGACAGATCAATTTAGTGCCAACTTCACCCCCCCCTCTCACCCCCTAAAGGGCCCATCTCAATACCAAAAGATTGCCAAATTCTGGTAATCACGACCACACAGGTAGAAACTGCACTCTCCAAAGCTAAGAATACAGCATCCATGGGACCAGATGACATCCCAGGCTGTGTACTACATGAACTACAAAATAAACTGGCACCTCACCCAAGTGTCATGTTTAATCATAGCCTCGCCTCAGGCTTCGTGCCCACTGAGTGGTGCACAGCTACAGTTATCCCACTCCACAAGTGAGGATCTGCCTTGGATCCCGGGAACTACCGTCCCATCAGTCTAACAAGCCTGATCTGCAAGGGCATGGAACGCATTATCATGGAACTTATAAACAAAGACTTTGGCAACCTTCAAACACTGGACCACACCCAGTTTGGGTTTGTGAAGGGCCGATCTTGTCTCCTAAATCTGACTGACTTCTTCGAATCAGTCTCCAGAGCTGTGGACAAGGGTAAGGTGGTCCACACAGCCTATCTGGACCTCGCCAAGGCCTTCGACACCATCCCCCACTCTGGAATCATAGATAAACTTACTAAGCTGGGCATAAATCCCTACGTCACTCGATGGGTTGCCAACTAGCTTACTGACAGAACCCAGACTGTACAGGTAGCCAACTCCAAATCTAGCTCCAGACAAGTGACAAGTGGAGTACCTCAGGGTTCAGTCCTGGGACCACTCTTGTTTGGCATCTACTTCTCTGAAGTACAGGCCAACACTAAGGGACTCTGGCTAACAAAGTTCGCAGATGACTGCAAACTGGGAGCCATTATTTAATCCCCAAATGATGTGGATATTTTACAAAAGGGCCTTACAGAAACAGATGCCTGGTGCCAGAGTCATGGGCTCAAGCTTAATGCCAAGAAATGTATAGTTATCCCATTTGGAAAAAAACATGTACCCATGAATTACCACATAGGTGGCAGTACACTAAACATCGAAAGTGTGATGAGAGACTTAGGGACACAGGTGGACAGTGGTCTCACTTTCGATAACCACATCGCCACAACAGTCAGGAAATCCTTCTATGTGGCACACCTCACCACTAAGGGCTTTTCATCCAGAAAAAAGGAGGTCATTGTCCCACTGTACTCATCCCTCATTAGACCCATTATAGAGTATAATGCCCTGTTTGTTATGTACCTCACAAGACATCTGCAACAGCTGGAAAGGCCACAGAAATACCTCACTAAAAGAATCACAGGCCTAAAGCAGATGCCATATGCTGACCGTCTAAAAAAACTCCAGCTATACTCTGTGGCATATCGTCTACTCAGAGGCGATCTCTGCTTAACATACAAGGCCATGTCAAACCCGAGCTGTTGGACATGCTCCACTTAAAGAAATCCCAATCCCTCAGAGCCACACGCTCCAGGGATCTAAACCTTGTCATCACAATGAACAAAACATGCTGAAGGGATAGGTTCCTGACCCAGAGACTCTCCATACTCTGGAACAGACTGCCCATACATGTCAAGCAGAGCGCCTCATTGGCCCACTTCAAAAGGAACCCCGGGATCATGTCAGTCGCCCTGCTAGACAGGGGTCCAGAGAAGTAAATACTGTGGAAAGAAATATCCAGGGAATTGTTATGGCTAGGCTTGTACTGGCCCTAGGACCGATAGCCTAGTACCAACCTATGAACCTATGAAGCTCAGAAACTCAACCTGCAGATGTCGCAAAAATAAGCAAAACAATTTCACAAATGATTAAACTAAAATCAGTCTGAAAAGGCAGGTTCAAAAGGAGATAATGTCAATTTTCCAAAACAAAGTTGAGATCCTAAGCAAGAGGTATTTGCTTTTGAGGGAATCTCAAGTGCAACACTCCTTTCAGAAATTGTTTGAATGCAAAAAGAGACGAAAGAACGGGAGCCACGGGTAGACAAGTTGATGGCCGCAAGATGCATCTTGATAGATGCATAAGATAAGCATCACTGAGTAGCTCATACAAATATTTTAAAACCAGTGGTTTAATCATACCGGACCTTCTGATATTGGTTAGGCACCACCTAAAATAACCTCTTCCACTTGTAAACAAAATTTTTAGTTGACAGTTGAAGGTTTTCCTGCATCCTTCAATACCTTCTGCACACCTTCATGGAACAAATGAGTAAAAGTTACCAAGACAGAACCAGCCAAGATGTCAGTAGTAATTACTCAAAGGTGGGGTGTGCCAGTCACCCCTGACATCGTGTGAGCAGACCCAGAAGTATGAGGAAGCTCATGAGTAAAAGTTACCAAGACAGAACCAGCCAAGATGTCAGTAGTAATTACTCAAAGGTGGGGTGTGCCAGTCACCCTGACATTGTGTGAGCAGATCCAGAGTATGAGGAAGCTCATGGAAAATTATCATTGGCAAATTCCATTAAAAGGGAGAACGAACTTTGCCTGGGCAAAAGGGGGTCATCACAGTGACCTTTGGTATTTCATTTTGAATCATCAGAAGTACCTAGGGTATCAGTTTAAATGGAGGAAATGCATAAAGGAACATTCCCAACCAATGAAACAATAATGCTTCTCTCCTTCAAGCATGGTTGTAAGGATGTCTTGAACAGAACTTTTCCAACTGTCTGTTTTGAAAGGAGGCAAAAAGTACTATTTAAAGTGTTCCCACTTTTGAAACAAAAACAGGTAGACCTCTGTCCTACGTTTCCAGTCTTGAGGGTCTATCCAGGATCTGCTTAGTATGTCTATTACTAGGTTTTGCTCTGATGCAATGTATGAGGTGTCAGAGAATGCTGCAAGGCTAGGAGCCCAGGTTATCGGTGACAACTGCCAAAGAGAGTATGACCTTGCACCCCTTGCTAGCTTGTTCAGGTACCACATGACTGTGGTTGTCTGTGACCAATACAAGGGGACCTGAAGATCATAAGTGGTGAAGAACTTTTAAGGCCTGAATCACTGCTAACATTTCTTAGATATTTAGGTGCTTTGTAATGATTACAGATCTCATTCATCTTGACTTCAACTGTATACTTCCTCCCATTGCAAAATCTGACGTGTGTGTGGAATGCTGAATCACATAATGGAGGGAAAGACAGGTCTGGACTGAACTACTTTTGATCCCTTCATCACTGTAACACTCTTCTCAAAATCCAGCACCGGTATCCGGAACTCCAGATGAAAAAGGTTCTGGGTCTGGCAATTTTTAAGTAACATCAAATCTTTCTCATGTGGAGTCGGGCCAGTGCTGTTATGAGGATCATTGATGCCATGATGCTTAGAATTTTGAGTAATTCTCTTGCGGAGGCAGTTTCCTGAAGAGAGAAATCCTTGTGTCCATCATCCACTCCCGGAAGACAATTTTTTTGAAGGTGTGAGAAAAGATTTTTTTGTAGATTGAACTTGAAGGTAGGAAGCAATTGCAATGTGACTATAAACATTCTACAGAAGTCACAGATGTCCAGAAGAATGGGTGTGACTGTCTGCATTGTGAGCATTTTGAATTTAGGTAGTTTCCGATAGGTACTGAGTTATGACAAATCTAACACTGTTATTCATAACAGCTCCTTTTTGGAGACCAAAAAGATTCTGGTGTAAAATCATTTTTCTTTTTATGGTGCAGGAACTGATTCTATAACCCCTGATTGCGACCCCTAAAGGTGTACTGGAGAGAAGAGAGGTGTCTTTTCTGGTGGGGGATTTCCCTGAAAGGAGGATGATTTTCTGTCCAATGCCAACAATATCCTCACGGAATAATTCTCAGCATGCACTTGTCTAAGACTGTATTGAGTAAATCCCTGGGGGAAGGGGAAAGGGCTGGAGGGACAGAAGGAATGAACAGGGTTGCCCAGAGTCTTGTTATTTTTTTAACAGAGGAATGCTCTTTTTTTTCAGAAAGGAATCCTTTCTATTTGGTTTAGGAGCATCATCCACCTGCCATTTCTTCTTGGTATTCTGGCTCTCTTGTTAGGCTGGGATTTTTGTTTGTTCTGCCCTTTGAAGATGGACACCTTGTTGGGGGGAGAATCTGAGAACATGAAACATTAAAGATACCCCATGCATCAATCTGTTACCCCCTCATTTCAGAATCTGAGGAGCAGAAGGACCAAACACAAATTCAGCCCTTAAAGGAGCATTTAAACTCTCATTTCTTAAATACTCAGAAAAACACTAATTACTTAACCAAGCAAACTTTCCTCAATACAAAAGCAGCAGCTGCTTTTCTGGAAACAGTGTTCTCACCTTCCAAGACACTCTTCAAAACATGTTTTTTTTTTTTTTTTTTTGAACACCTTTACTGAATCCTCACTTGTGACAGACAAATTTACATTAATTTTAAAACAATCAAACTGCAGTAAGTTTACGTTTACTAACATTATACTTCACATATATTGCTATATATCATATAACCTAAGTAACATTACATAAATTATTCATTCCTGCCTCACCCCCTTTTTTTAAACAAGAATCATCTTTATTAAACCATCACTTATGGCAGAGGCAATCATACCTTTATATAAATGAAAACAATCCACCCTGACACAATCCTAGTTGCAAGCACTTTATATAAAAAAAACATGGAAACATTCCCAATTGCAAACATTACACATTACGTATAATCTACCCAATCATTTTCAGTCAAACAATACATAGCTCTAAGTCCTGCCTTCTCTTAAACTTCAAGCTCCCCTGTATGTATTATTCCCACAATTTCATTTTTTCCTATGTAGTTTGCTCCTAGCTTTTTCTAAAGACCTCAACTCCAGTTGTTTTACCTCTGTTACGATATTCACTACTTCTAGTATGGTTGGTTTAGATTCTGATTTTCATTTTCTAGTAAATGCTTTTTTAACAGCCACCATAATTAGACACAGCAAGGCCTTACCATGCCTAGGCAATTCCCATTCTGAATCACAGCACAGAAAAATGTTATTTATTTATTTTACATTTGTTTACCGGGACAGTCCGACTGGATACATGTCCATTTTTAGAGTAGGCCCGGGGATAAAAGCTCCAAATAGACAAACTTACATAGATTACACAAGAAGTTGGATAACATTAGAAAATATAAAATATAAAACAAAGTGATTATGAACAATGGCTTAGTAGTGTTCCCTAGTAGAGACCCTCAGTTCTCATGGACAGACACAATTAAAAGCAAGAGACGTCATATTGGATATAGAGCTTGGTGACGTAGTTGCATGTTATGATATTTACAGATTATGCTTTCAGTTTATAACTTAATCAGGGTTGGTACATGGGCAAAGCCAGTTCACTTTGAGATACTGTTTGAGGTTTTTTTTGAAGAGACTTTTGGAGGATTGTAGGGTTATATAGTTTGGCAATGAATTCCAGGTTTTGCCAACGAAGTTGGCAATAGGGATTCAGCAGCAGAGTTATTAGCTTTGTGGGTTTGGACCAGTAGTTTGTTGGCTGACCGTAGGGATCTCAGGTTGCTATATGGCTTAATATTTATAAGTGAGGGGGTACCCTCGGGATGGTACAGAATTTTGTGCGCTATTAAGAGATGACTTAATTTAATTAAGCTGGGCAGTTCTAGCCACTCTAGTTGTTTCAGGTTCTGGCAGTGGTGGGTTCTATAGGTGGAGCCAGTGGCGAATCTAGCAATATTGGTTGTAGCTACGGGACAGCTTACCTAGCTCGGATTTGTTGAGGTTTGAGAGTACAGGCGAGGCATATAAAAGAGTAGGTGTGACCGGGCGATTGCAGTCCTAGCCTGTGGGGTTAAAAATGTTTTGTTTCCATACAGTGATCCAAGCTTCTCATTGATGGTCTGTATGGTTTTGTTGACCTGTAGGTCAAATTTGAGATTATTGTCTATGACAACCCCTAGAAGTTTGGTGTGTTGATCTGGGGAGATAGTGGTACCATTGTTAGACGTGACAGAAAATGAAAGTGTGGCAGATCTACTAGTGGGGGTGAAGAGTATAAGTTTAGTTTTATTGGGGTTCAGCAGTAGATGTAGGTTGGCGAGCTAGTTCTCAACAGTGTTAAATGAATTTTGGGTTAGGATTTGCAGTTCAGATGGGGAGGTGGCTGAGCAGATCAGAGCGAAATCATCTGCATATTGAATACAAGTAATTTTAGGGATAGCAGTGTGAAGGTTGTTGATAAAAATGGAGAAGAGCAGTGGACCTAGTATGGAGCCTTGAGGGACACCAAGTGTGAGAGGTAGCTGGCTGGAGAGTTCGCCCTGCCATAGTACCACCTGTTGTCTACCAGTCAGGTAGGACTGGGACCACTGGATTGCATGCTTTTTGAGGGAAATAGATTTTAGAGAAAGAATGAGAAGTTCATGGTTGACCATGCCAAAGGCTTTTTATAGGTCAAGGAAGAGGGCGGAGGATAGCCTACTGTCATTCCTGTTTTGGTTTATGGCATTAGTAAAGGAAAGGAGGGCTGAGATGGTGCTGTGGTATGACCTGAAACCATGCTGGGAGTTGGATAGTAAGTTATTCTGTGTAAGGTATTGCATTAGTTGCTTGTGTACACATTTCTCCATTATTTTGGCTAGTGGGGAAAGAATGGCAATGGGTCTATAGTGGATATGTCTGTAGAACTACCAACTTTATGGAATGGGATGACGTGGGATATTTTCCAGAGGGAGAGGATAGCGCTTTCGGCTAAAGGTTCTGTTGATAAGGCTAGAAATGGTATATCATCTCCCTCATCACACCAATCTGATCACCGAGCATCTCTGACAGAGTACCCAATGGGAATCAAAGTCTGCCAACGCATCGCACTCACAGAAAATACGTTCCCAATTACCTCTTTCTTCCCAGTCATACCTCCAACATTTGCTGTCTACCTGAGGAACAATTCTCTGGACTCTACTTGGGGTATAATAATATCTATGTAAACATTTCCAAGCATAAGTCCTAAATCTAGATTTTGTTGCATATTTGGGAGACATACATATATCCTTCCCATTGTTTCTTTGTGAACTGCTTATCCAGTCTCTCTTCCCAATCTTTTCTAACCTCTGATTTGACTCTCTAGTTATCATGCCTTGTCAAAACATAACTAGCTCCTACTTCTTTCTCAAATCTTTTGTACATAATGTACTTGACTGTGAGCTACTAAACCTTTTTTTGTACCCCTTTTCCTTGTGCCTCTGAGCTTTTCAAATGTAATCTCATTGTATTTTTTCACTACATCTGTGAGTTATATTCCCTTATCTGTAAATTTCAACTGTACAAAATACTCACCCTAACACACTTTGCATGTATTTTTGCTTCTATCAACTATCTGAATTGTAAATTTGCAATTTTTTTTTCTTTGTGGCACTTATGAATTTTAACTATGCAATCTTATTTCTTATGTGGAGCTTTTCTCCCCAGGCCTCTGCTGAAAAAAGGCACTAGCCCAGTCAGACTTTCCCGGTCAACAAATATCAAATAAATAAATAAATTTTATATGCTGTAGTAATTATTCCTTTTTTAATGGCAGCTTCTGTTCTAGATTCTACTAAAAACTCTACCAGTGCTGTTTTTGTTCAGGACCCTGCTACTTCTTTCTCTTTGCCTATACTCTGATATCAATCTTTCACAAGAAGGACAATCTCTAAACTGCAGTACAAATAAATTCTTAGCATCTTCCCAGTCTATCATCTTTACCTCTCGTGTTATTTGCTTGCAATACCTTGGTTCCTTTGCCAGTTGTCTCCAATAAATTAAAGCCCCCCTCTTACCTACTGCCCATAGCCCTAACTGCAGTCATCTCTACTGGCAGAATCTTCTTTCTCCTTTCCCATGTTGTCTTATTTCCTAGGATACTTTCTGCTACTTTATAGATATAATATTCTGTAGGATTGCTATTCTTAAAAGCCTGCATCCAAAATCAGTGTCCCCTTATTTTTTTAGCTTTCCCCTCCCTGTTTCATTATCATCCCCTTAACTTTCAATTATAGTTTTCTGCTTGTGTTATGTATAATAGGGGCCTTAACTGTGCATCTGTGAAATACCCCTTCAGATCTGGTAATCCCAATCTGCCCTGTTCTACTGAAGAATCAGTTTATCTCACTTGACTCTTGCCATCTTCCCTCCCAGATAAAGTCATTCAGCTCTTTATTAATTGCTAACAACTTCTCCTCTGGTTGATAAAAATATGCCTAATCTATGTATAACACTAATGGGACTAAAAACATTTTAACTGCTTGTATCTTACTGTCCATATCACAAAGCTTCCATTTCCTCAGTTTTTGTATTATAGTTTTAGTCTCCTCCACATATCCTTAGCTGCCACACCAGAATAATTTTTAGTCCATACTCCTAAATCCTTATTTTTATCATGTCCCTATAAACATGGATATTGCTGAACAAAATCACATGTGGGTACATAATTTACTGCTAGTGCCTTTGTTTTAGCTTCATTAAGTTTGTATCCCGAAAGGATTTGAAACACTCTCAAAATATTCCACAACACTGTAATCTCTCTTTCTTTGTCAGGTATAAAATATCATCATCTGGAATAAGAGCCAGCTTTTCTTGACTACCATACCAATTATATCCTTGAATTTCTGAGTCCCTTATTTTCTTTGCCAACGGTTCCAAATATAATGCAAGTAACAAAGGGGAAAGAGGACTCCCCTTCCTGATTCCTCTGCTTAAGCAGAAATTATCAGAGAGGACCCCAACCACTTTAATTTTCACCTCAGATATCTCATATATCCTCCTAATCAACCCTTTAATTTTTTTCAGGAAATGCAAATGCTTCCATTGCCCTCCTCAAAGTCCCAGCTTACTCTGATGCTTTCGCATCAAGACCCACCAACAACAATGGTATTTTCTTGCATTCTGCTTCCCTTTGGACTATCAATGTTCTGTTAATCTGGTCAAATGTTTGCTTCTCCTCCACAAAACCACAGTGATCCACATCTACCAGTTTTGGCATTACTTTTGCCATTCTTTTAGCCGCCGTTATACACAAACACTTTATAATCGTAGTTTAGTATCGAAATGGGCATGTATGAAGCTGGATCCAATGGATCTTCACCCTCTTTACGTATTACAGCTACCACTGCTTTCTTCCAGGATGTTGGCACTTCTCCTCTTCTTAAAAGACTGTTAAGCAACACTTTACAGATCGTTATCAGTATTTTCCCTTCCTACTTCAAACTTCCAAGGAATATCATCTATTCCTGGGGACTTTTCCTGTAGATTGGTCATACATCAAAAATTTATCTAGTCTCTTCCTATCCTAATCGTTAGTAACTGAGTCTCCTCTACCTCTAACCTTGGCATATTTAATTTCTCCATAAACATTTCCATTTGTATATTTCTGATTTCCATAGTTTTCTGCTTTCTACAGACTTTCATAGAATTTCCAAAATATTTCTAACACATTTACAGGATCTCCTTGTTAAGGGCTCCCTAAACTTGGTGACAGCCCTTTCTACTTTCTATTGCCTGAGTCATTGTGCTAAAAGTTTTTGTGCTCCAAGTTATTATCAAAAAAATATTTGCTTAAAAGCAATCTTTCTAAACTTGTGTATATTACCGAGGTAATCCCTTATTTTCTGTTTAGTATTCTGCAGTTGATAGTCATCTTGTTCTGCGAGATTCCCCTATTCTGCAATACTTTAACATTTGTCAGTCCTTCTAACAAAATTCTTAACCATAGCTCCCTTTCTTTTATCTCCACCCTATTTTTAAACTCGACCTTAATTTTATTCCACTCCCTGGCTATATTTTCAGAAGTAATTTCTATCCTCTCAGATAGCTCCTGAATAATCTCATTACCCATTCCTTAAATTCCTCTCTTTTCAACAGATGGGTGGGAAAGTGCCAGTGTCTCATTTTTATTTCATTACCCCGTCTTTTGATTTTAGCTTTTATTGGCACCTGATCTGAAACAGTTATTCGGTATGTATCAAGACTTTCAATAAAAATGCACGTTACTGGGAAATGTAAATTCTGTCTAGTCTAGTCCAGATTTCACAAATTGGGGAATAATATGTAAATTCACTCCAAACTCCTACTTATTGAATTCACATCCTTCATGCCAAATACTTTCATAAATTTCGTCAAAAATCTACCATCCTTTGTTATACTTTCCCTTCGGGGGCCCCAAGACAAATGTTCACTACTGCAAATCAAATTCCAGTCCCCACCTTTAAGTAATATTCCCTGCAGAAAACTGATTTTCTCTCCCAAAATTTTCTTAAGCTCCATTAAAGCAGTTTTAGGTGGAATTTAAATCCATGCCAGTGTAATCCGCCTCCCTTCCCAATAGCCCCTAAGCACAACAAATCTGCCATTATCTTTTTTATCCTTTTCTATTACCACTGAAGCTCTTCTTGCAATTAATACAAGCACTCATCTTTTCCCATGTCCCAGATATTCCACCAAATAACTATCCTGAAAACCTTTCTTTATCAAATTCACATATTCAGCTCTATCCAAGCGTGTCTCCTGTAACACAGCTATTTGCACTCTACGCTTAATACAGTCCTGTTCTTGTTTTGTATTTATCTGTGTGACCATTGACATTTAAAGACATTACAGAAAGCATCATTATACTAAAAGGTTATGATTCCCACCTTTTATGCGTAACACAGTTTTTGTTAAATATCTAGTTCCAGTTTTTGTGTTACATGCAAACACTGTCTGGCAGGTCGAACTTTTATATAGTTGTTTCTTGTCATATCCACTTAAGCATGTCACATTTTACAAAATGTTTTGTTTTACTGAAAGCCCTCAAGCAAAAAACAAACCCCCAATTAAACCTAAATTAAAACCTATTACTTTAATACTAACACACAAAACTATATACATCTTCAAATACTGAAGTTTTACCCTCCTAACAGGAACAAATGCCCTAAACTGACAGCCATACTTACACATGAGTTAACCTAAAAGAAAGGTTATCCATGCTGAGACGCATGGTCAGCCTGTCCTTCTACTAAGTGCTAGCTGGTTTTGTCTTATCTTTATAACTCTCTCAGCAGGGAAAACCCCTGAATGCTTTCAGAGAACATTATCGCCTAGCCAGTTTTTCTTTTCTTTTTTTTTTACCCCAGCTAATCACTCTCCACAAGACTGCAATCAATTTCTCTATCAGATTGCCTCCTTAGAGACATGAGAACCAGACAGAAATTTTTTCATTATCAGACTGTCGCCATGGAGACATGAGAACCAGACAGTCGATTTTTCTTTAGCAGATTGTTTCCCTGTAGAAGTGAGGGCCAGATACAGAATTGCTACTAAGCATACATTAATTTTCTAGAAAAAATATCATCATATTCAATATTCTTTTTCATTTACTTGCTTTCTCTTGAAACTTACTAAATAAATCTAAGGTCCTTAATCTAATCATTCCCAAGTAAGAATAAGAAACGGCACATTCATTTTTCTTTTGTTATGCTCTTTTAACCAGGCTTTTTTTTATTTTGCAGTGCCGACATTTTTTAAACTGAACAAGAAGAGAGAGAGAAGAGGGAAAGCAGCACCTATTTACAATCCCCATTACACTTAAAAATAATTGAGAAAACTACTTTAGAGCATGCAAAGAAAAACATACACCACAAAATAGTACTATTAAGAAAAATAATGTTTTCTTTACTTACAGTTAACCTTCTCTGCTCTCTTCCCCTCTCAAAGCATTTTCAGAACATTAATGGCATGAAGGGCATATACTTTAGAGTCCCCCACAAGTCTAACAAATTTTGAAAAAAGTCCAGTATTTCCAGATTTGCTTGTTCTGTCATATTTCACAAATACAATTACTACATTGTAATCCCACATTAGGTTACTGGTTTCATCACTGTTCGTCTCCATCTCCCATATCCTCTGTCTGTTTTCATTCGACGTACTCTCTATTCTTTTAGTCAAGTCTCGTGGTCCCATCCCCCTCTCCAACATTTTCAATTGAAACAGTGGAAAGCATATTTTATAGGTACAGTCTTCTCTGCGGTCTTTATTACCAGAAGAACAAGAAGCAGTATTTCCTTCTATTTCACAGTTCACTTTTTGTTGGACAAACTTTTGTAATTCCTCTTCAGCATGAATTTCATGAAAAAATTACTTTGTCCCTCGAGGAGGGAATACCTAGGAGACAGCTGGCTACAGCAGTTTGAATCTCACGCCTATGTCTTGACATTCCCCGAATAGCGGAATGAATTTACTCTTCTTCTGCCTCATGTACAATGACGAGTCATTCTCCACAGACATTCTGCTGTCTCCTGCTTTTAGTATTTTGTCCTTCTGCCATAGTTTTGTCAGAATCATCTCCTTCTGCTGGTAAGACTGCATCTTTACAATTAAAGGTCTAGGCTGTTTTCTCATAGCAAGGTTTGGAGCATACACACAATGTGCCCTTTCAACTAACAGCTCCTGCTGTGGAATACCAGTCCAGTTGCTTATTTGTGCTTTCATAAAATGAATGCAGTCTGTTCCTTCCAGCTTCTCTGGTATAGCTGAAAGTCTCAGGTTTTCTCTACGTGCACTGTCCTCTATTTGTTTGAAACATATCTTCCTGAGCAGTCTCATATTCAGCTAGCTTTTTCATTTCAACCTCTGATTTTTGCAGCTTTATCACACACATTAGAATATCTGTGTGATGGTTCCCTTCTCCGGGCCAGCAATCAAGGAGATTCAATCCTCACCACTGCCAGTGGTGAAGGACAGTCACTAACAGCAAAGATGTATATTCAGATACAGCTCCCTGCATCAACCCCAATTTCCCTTAAGAGCACAAAGAAAGCAAGCTCCAGACTTGGGGCTGGAATCTCTTCCTCTCCAGACCCACACAAATCTCCACACTGACTACTTTGGAGCTCTGTGTCCCTGTTCTCAGAAGATGATGCACACACTTGGATATTTGAGTTTCACACACACATATACACCTGGGAAAAGCTGGCACAGATTTACTAGCTGTGTCCCTTTCTGCCCAGTATTTGAGGTAATCATGCTGCCACCAGTCAGCTACCCTAAGGCTCCTACAAAGGGTACCAATTATACAGTGTAAAATTAATAATAATACAAATGGTAGGGTGTGACCAAAACAGCACAGCTTCAAGAGTGGCCAGTGTCACTAAAACAAGTTTAAGTACTCTCAAGATGTTAAAAGTATTCTCTAAAGGACCAGCAACAATGAAAGGTATTAAATATTTAATGATGAATAATAAAACAGAAAACAGGAAAATACTGAATACAATAAACTGAGTTTCAGCCACAGAGATATAAAAAATAATACAGTTGGATAGTCTCTCACAGATGCAGAAAACTATACTAAACTATTCTCTCTAAACGTTCTAGACTACTTACTAAAGCAAGGCAAGCTGATGTGTGCTGAGTGCCTTACCATGATGATGTCTGTCTGTGTGGATGACTGAAATATATATCCTGTCAAAAATCTTCCCTGTCAGATTCTAAAATGTAGCTGGGAGGGTCCCAAAAAAAAAAGATGCTGATTAAAGGATGACATCACCTCTGGTACAATACACAAAGAGCTTTGCTAACATCTGTGGCAGCATCTGAAAGTTATAACACAATTTCAAACTCTCCACCATTTCAGAGTTCTCTGATAAAACATATACATTTGATACAACAATACAGCCTAATATACATGCATACCATTCTTTCTGTTCAGCAGGACCTACTGTTGATGCATTTTTAACACAAGTAACTTCACAAATATATTTTTAATTCTAACATCTATACAAATCAATCTGACAAGTCAAATAACATACAATTCTTTACAAAACTCCAGATAGCTATGCTGGCATATATACACAAACACCACCCTACTCTCCCTGGCGCATATGGCACTACCTTATAACATTCCAATCTGTTTAAAGCTTCTTTCATTTTTTCCAGCCTTTTGTTGTTTGTGGTGTTATACTCCATCAGTGTTTCATTTATTTTAACCAGTGAGTGCAGTTGTCTTATTTCTTCTTGCAGGTTACTGGAAGTCATGCCTGCAGGTTGCATTGCTTTTTGCTGAACAGCTGCAGAACTTTCCCCAGTCAGTGTTTCTTCCTCACTTTTTGCAGCTGATTTTTTTTTTCCAGGTGCTCTTTATTTCTTTTTTCCTGCCATCCAGGAGGTACACTTACTAGACAGCTACTAACATATACCCCGACACACAAAAGTTTACCTGTTATTCAATGTGCAGTCATCTTGGATGTCTCCTGAAAACATGTTACAAAACCTGAGTTACATTACATACAATCTCATTTATATAACATTTCTGTTCATCAAAGATACAGCAAAGTCATCTAAATTGTAAGCAGACTGCAAAATAAATTTCCACATAAAGCATTTATAATTTGAAATTCTGAAGACTAGTTGGCTCAGTCTAGTAATTTATTTTCCCTTAGATTATAACCACTTGTCAATTTTATTCGATATTGCAGGTTACAAGAAGCCAAGGCTCTTGTTAGTGTTAGCAACCAGAGAAATCGTAGCTGGGTCGGCTGAGAATTGAACAGAGTGACCTGGAAGATCAGAGATTTTGACTGCTGTTTTAGCTACTTTTCTGTATATATATATATATATATATATATATATATATATATATATGGTTCTATCTTAGTACATTGACATTTCGAAATAGCGAAAACGAATTAACCGACACCAGAACATCGTGGCTGTTTGGGCAGTTTTTCCATCTCTCTCAACTTTCTGATTTAAAAGCCCGCATTTGCACTTGTTTCCCCCCTTTCCTGTAACTAGTTTAGCCCAGATACAGATTCTTAGTTTTAGCACTTGAATTTGCTTATTCGTGATCAGCACTTGTTCAGAACTTGTAAGCACTAAATAACCTACTAATTACTACAACACTCAACCTTCCATATTACCTAGAGGAAAACAGTTTTGGTACTTACTTTCCTCACTTGCTTAGAGAAAAACAGCTCTTGTACTCACTTTCCTCACTTATCTAGAGGAAAATGTTTTTTTATTCAGGCATGTCCAAGGGTCAGCTCCCAGTGTTCTCTCCTGTCTATCTGATGAATCTGGGCATCTTGGAGCAATGTAGAAATTGCCTCATGTATACAGACAACCCCTCTCCTCCTACCACCCAACACTACAACCTGTGAGACATGCACTTATCTAGCCAAATTGGAGGTAAAGCTCTCTCCAATCAAGAATGAACTTGACAGTCAAGAGCTGAAGGTAAACACTTGCACCACACCACATTCATCACATAGTCTCACTAAATCTACACCACCAAAATCCACACATAGAAACACAAAAACATTTGTGGAGGCTCTCAATAATAATCTGCTCAAGCAAGAGAGACCTCCAAAGCATAAATGCAAGCAATCTCCACCCCCCAACACAACCCAAATGACACAAAGCCCGCAGACTCAGTGTGCCACTCAACCACAGCCAATAAGACAAAACAACGTACCTAACACACTAGTCATAGGTGACTACAGTCAGGCACACTGATGTCCCACTCACCAGGCTAAACAAGGAGAAGGTTACTGTCAAGCTGCCTGTCAGGTGCCAGGATCCGCCACATAACCCACGCACTCAGGTCACCCTACAACAAGTACAAATATGACTCTGTCATTGTTGGCGTGAATGACCTGAGACGTATTTCCCTGGACTACATGAAAAGAAACATGGAAGAGCTCTCCGATCTTGCAGCCCAGGCAGGTATGACTTTAGCCCTGAGTAGCATTCTGCCATCACCCAGAATGATGCCGCAGTACAAGGACAAAATGACTTGACTTCAACAACTGGCTAAGCTTCTGGTGCCATTCTAAAGTGATCCAGTATCTGTCTGCCTGGGATGACATGGTGGACAGACCACAATGCTTTGCCAGAGATGGCCTGCACCTGTCACCCCTGTGATTCCGGTACTGGCTAAGGTTCTTGCCACCCCTATAGTGCCTTTTTTTAGGCAAGGTTCAAATGACAAATTCACCACCGTAACAGGAACAGGCAAGCAAAAACTGAGGGTGATGCTACTCAATGCTAGAAGTCTAAATCTCAAAATACACTCACTCGAGGCACTCCTTAAAATGGAGAACATTGATATCTGTGCAGTGACTGAGACCTGGTTCAAGGCTCCAGAGAGCACCCCTGGCACTACCAGGCTATAAGACATACCACACTTTTCAGCCATGTAACCTGGACCGGAACACCAAAGATGGAGGTGTGTCCATATTCATTAAGGATATCCACACTTCCAGGCTAGTTGCTCAGCATAATGCAGCCGAGGTTATCCAAGTGCAACTAACTCTGGGCAAAACTGCAATCCAAATTGTAGCTTGCTACAGATCACCCACCATGCCCCAGGATTCCCACTCCTCTTTTCTTGATGTACTGGAAAATATTAGGGTTCAACCAAACACCCTAATAATGGGCGATTTCAACCCCACCATTAACTGGGAAAACTACTCATGTACCAATTCCTTCACTCAACGCTTTCTGGAATTCATAAACTCCAATGCCCTGGATCAACTTATCCACACCCCCACCAGGGGCAACAATATCCTAGATCTAGTCATTAACAATATGAGTGACCAGTGTTCCACACCTGAAGTCAACGTCTCACTGATCCGATCAGACCATAAGCTAATTACCCTAGACATCCACATCCTGCCCCCACCCCCCATTAAGGAAACCATGGTAAACATTTTCTCCAAAGCCAACTTCATGCTTCTTACGACAGAAGTGGTGAACTTCATGACACCCATGCAGATGGACAATACAGTTACGACTACTGAATCCTACACAATTGCACTTTATAAGCACTTACATTAGTGCATGGATCGTGCTATCCCAAACAGAACCAAGATGCTATCCTCCAAAAAAAGGAAGCCAATCTGGTGATCCCCTGCCATAAACAAACTGTACAACAGAGGGAAGAAACTGTTGCAAAAGAGAGTAAAATCCCATGAATGGAGGAGCTCCCTGGTCAGCCTCAGTAAGAAGCTGCGATCCCTGATAAAATCCTCCAAAAGCTAGTTACGAAAACAAAATCACCACTGATTCTAAAGACGACCACAAAGCATTCTATAGCTATGTCAAGAATCTCAATGGCAACACTCAGATCTGCTCTGAGTTACAGCACAATGGCACTAAATATACAGACCCAACTGATATTGCCAACATCCTGGCAGATAGGCTCAGTGCTAACTTTACCCCCCTCTCACCCCCTAAAGAGCCCATCTCTATACCAGAAGAATGCAAAGTTCCTGTAATCATGACTGCACAGGTAAAAACCACACTCTCCAAAGCCAAGAACACAGCATCCATGGGAAAGGACAACATCCCAGGCTCCATTCTACATGAACTACAGTCTGTCATTTGACACCCATGTAGCTAAAGTAGTTAGGAAGACCTTCTACATTGCCCACCTTATCATGAAGGGATTCTCATCTAGATCAAGGGAGGTCATAGTCTCCCTATACTCATCACTCATCAGACCAATGATTGAGTACAATGCCCCATTCGGAATGTATCTGACCCGACACTTGCAGCAGCTGGAGAGGCCACAAAAGTTCCTCACCAAAAGGATAAAGGGTCTCAAACATCTGTCCTATGCTGCCCGACTGAAAGAACTCCAGCTCTATTCAGTCGCCACCGCTTGCTCAGAGGTGACCTTTGCCTAACATACAAGGCCATGTCAAACCCAGATTTGATGAATATGCTTCACCTCAAAAAATCTAGATCTGTCAGAGCCACAAGGGCGGGAGACTTAAACCTCGACACGGCTATTAATAGGACGTGCTGGAGGGATAGATTCATCACCCAAAGACTCCCTATGCTGTGGAATAAAATCCCGGTATTTGTGAGGCAGAGCACCTCGCTGGCCTTGTTCAAGAGAAATCTTGACCAATGGATGGGAGATCGCAGATATACCCCAGGGATTACCTCAGTGTCACTGCTCGACAGAGGCACAGCAAAATAATGGGTATAGTTCCCCATACTAAAGGGGTGGCGTAAGCCACAAAACTATGGGCTAGGCTTGTAAATGCCCTCAGGCAGATAGCCTAGTATGAACCTATGAACCTATGAACTGGCACCCCACCTAAGTACCATGTTCAATCATAGCCTCATCTCAGGCTTTGTGCCTGCTGAATGGCGCACAGCGATGGTTATCCCACTCCACAAGGGGGGAGCCACCACGGACCCCAGGAACTACCGCCCCATTAGCCTGACGAGCCTGGTCTGCAAGGCCATGGAACGTATCATCATGGAACTTATAAACAAAGACATTGGTAATATCCAAACTCTGGAACCCGCCCAGTTCGGGTTTGTAAAAGGCAGATCATGTCTCCTAAACCTGACAGACTTCTTTGAAGCAGTCACCAAAGCCGCAGACAAGAGTAAGGTGGTTCACACAGCCTATCTAGATCTTGCCAAAGCTTTTGATACCATCCTCCACTCTGGAATTATAGATAAACTCACTAAACTAGGTATAAATCCATATGTCACAAGATGGGTTTCCAACTGGATCACTGACAGAACCCACACTGTGAAAGTAGCAGACTCCAAATCCAACTTCAGACCAGTGACAAATGGAGTACCACAGGGTTCAGACCTGGGTCCTCTCCTGTTTGGTATCTACTTCTCTGAAGTACAGGCTAACACAGAAGGTCTTTGGCTAACGAAGTTTGCAGATGACTGCAAACCAAACTAGGAGTCATAATCGAAACTCCTAACGATGTGGACATCCTACAAAAGGGCCTCAATGAGACAGATGCCTGGTGTCAAAGCCATGGCCTCAAACTCAATGCCAAAAAGTGCACTGTCATCCCCTTTGGTAAAAACTCTGTACCCATGAAATACAACATAGGCGGTAGTATACTTAATACCGAAAGTGTGTTAAGAGACCTTGGGACACAGGTGGACAGTAGTCTCTCCTTTGATAATCACATCGCCACAGTAGGCAGGAAATCCTTCTATGTGGCACACCTCATCACAAAAGGTTTCTCATCCAGAAAAAGAGAGGTCATTGTTCCCCTCTACTCATCACTCATTAGACCCATTATACAGTACAACGCCCCTTTTGGTATTTACCTCACAAGACATCTACAACTGGAAAGGCCACAGAAATACCTCACACAAAGAGGACTACCGGCCTTAAACAGATGCCCTACGCAGATCGTCTCAAAAAACTCCAGCTTTACTCCATCGCATATCGCCTATTCAGAGGTGATCTCTGCCTAACATACAAAGCTATGTCAAACCCAGAGCTTTTGGACATGCTCCACTTAAAGAAATCCCAATCCCTCTGAGCTACATGCACTAGGGACCTAAACTTTGTCACCACAATAAACAGAACATGCCGGAGGGATAGATTCCTGTCCCAGACACTTCCCATTCTCTGGAATAAACTACCTATCTATATCAAACAAAGCTCCTCATTAGCACTCTTCAAGAAAAATCTTGATGATTGGATGGGAAATAGGAAATTCACCCCGGGGATCACCTATGTGGCTCTGCTCAACAGTGGCACAGGAAAATAATTTTATTGGGTGGCAAAAGCCAGGGTACCTTTTTGGCTGGGCTTGTGTAGCCCCAGGGCCGATAGCCTAGTACCTACCTATGAACCATGTATTTTCTCAAAACCTTTTTAGGAACTGGTTCAATGGTCAAACAGGTTTTACATGTAGTTTTTATAGACATCTTTTAAGGCAGGTAACAGAGGAGGAACAGACAAAACATTTGGAATCTCCGTCCTCAATAAGATCAAAAAGTTTGCCAGTCTCTGGCATAGCTTCAGATTGCTTCCAGCCAAATACATTTCTAAACCTCGCTAGCATCTGTGGAAAGATGAAGACTTGTTTGAGTTTTTGAACCTGTTCACCTCCCGCAGAATCAGAAAGGACAGACTCAGTGCTCACTACTGTCTGCATCAGAGACCCCATCAAAATCTACAGCCATAGGCTGATGTCCAGAGAAGGTAACTCCACAGTCATTCTTAACAGGAGCATAGTTTCTAAGATTAGCAGAATGTAAAACACTCTTAGCTAAGGAAACCACATCAGCCTACATGTGGTTTTAACCAGAGTGTCTGTATTGTGGAGAAGTCTCTGTTTCTTCTTACTATGAACTACACTGCAGGACTTAATATATGGGGACAGTGTCTGGCCTGTAAAGGGTCTCCCACCTCAGACCTCTCCTGCACCTAAAATGGTTCTGTTATACCTAAACCAGGTACTGGAACATTCCTGGAGGATGTCTGACCCCAGTATCATAGCGGACTGTAGGCTCACTCGAGATGGTGACAGGGAAAATGCAAGTGGTCAACAGTCTGGCTCAAGACAACAGCAAATTCACAAACTATAGGCTGAGGCATGTTTTGCTATATTTTTTTTCAGCTGCAACTGGATTTGATTGGGGGGGGGGGGGCAGCCTTATTTGGATCCATCAATTCAGGGGAAAAAACACACCAGCCAGAATAATATACTGACTTGACACTATTAAGGGCTGACTAAGGGCAGCAAAGCAAATAGGGCAAAACTGCATAAACAATAGCAGAAACACTTTATTTTGTGCTAAGCATTGTTCTACAGTCTGCACAGTGTAGTAAACAGTACACACAGTCACAGTACCAAGTAAAAGTCACTTGTCCCAGAAGTGACAAAAAAATCAAATACATGCCCTTAAATCAAACAGAATAATTTTAAAACAGCATAAATAAGCATTTACTTACAGATTCCCTTGTTAGAAAAGAAAGGAATCTCAACAGAAAATGCAAATAAAGCAATCTGCAGAAAAATCACAATTTAACGATAAAAACAGCTATAGTAGTGTTAAACCAGTAGTAAATATTTTATAAATGAAGAAAAAGGTGAAAAAGTACAATATTGTCTTGTCAGAGCTTCCAAACGGGGCAGGTAAACATCAGAAACAAGATGTCTAATGTTCAAATGACACCAAAGAATTTTGCTTAATACTGTTTTTTAGGAAACTAACCCGCGGTGGTGGTGCTGCGGTAGCGTTGTCACCTCACAGTAAGACGCTGTCCGGTTCAATTCTCAGCTAGAGCGTCTTCTGTGCGGAGACATGCGTGAATGGGCGTACCTTCATTGAAGGTTGTGCATCAGGGCTGGTAACTCGGCATGTAAAAATCAGCTACCAATCATTAACCGACTGAAGTTCCGCTGTGGCGACCCCTAACCGGGAAAAGCTGAAAGACGCAACAACAACAACTGTTTTTAAAGAAACTAAACAAGCACAGTAGTAAGTCAGATTTCCCAGAAGAATTACCAGCAGTAGGAAATAGCAAGATTATTAAAAAGTTAACTGTCTCTCTCTGTCTATACATACAAACATATATATATATATATATATATATATATATATATATATATATATACACACACACACACATATGGTGGAGTAATCAGGAGAAATTAATTTGTAGATGATGTACTGTATTTGACAGACCTAGAATATCATATCATAAAAAAAAAAAAAAAAAAGAATATCATATCACAATACTCTGGAATATGTATGGAATATATGGGGATATGAGTTTAAAAAAAATACAGTCACAGCAACTAAAGACATGTGAGAGGGGACAACGAAGGTTACAATCACAGATTCAGACTGTACAGCACAGGCATGGAAAATGTTTAGAGATACTTGGGTCATGTCAGTATGCTAAGTATATTGTGACAGCGAGACAAAATAATATAGATTACAAAAAGAAACGGACAGTGTTTATTTGGGAAGGTAAAAAGGAGTGAGGGTTAAATGGGATATGTGGATTGTCCCTATAGAACAATGGGGAGTAGGACTAACAGATTTTAAGGGGTACTCTAAACGCCAGACAACTGAGCTTTACATACATAAATAACAGAAGGCAAAAGATACAGACAAAAGTTGAAAAAGATGATGGTAGTACAATGGGAAATTATACAGTATAAAGACAGTTATAAATATATTTTATATATATATATATATATATATATATATATATATATATATATATATATAGTGATACATTTTACAAAGACGAAAGCAGTGTATGACTACAATAAGATGATGCTTTCAACAGGGGTATACAACAGTAAGGCTACACAAATTAAGCAGGAGGTGGCTGGAAGCAACTGGAAGAAATTAATAAACATACTGAAGAACAGATGAATCTGGAAGGAGAAACAGAGTGAAAGGAAGCCAAGTAAATATCTCACCACTAGATTACAGATTGTGAAACAATAGCATAGACAAAGAGCAGGACAGGGGATTGATAAAGTGAAAGATCAATCCTCATGTAGTTTAAAGGGCAGCTCAGAACAGACGTTATCAAACACGGGATGATATTTACGTATACAATACCATGTGTAACAACTAATGGAAATCAGAAGAGGCTAGAAAGTATTGGAAAAAGAGAATAAACAAATTATGAAAGAACAAATGGAAGGTCTAGATGGTTTAGGATATTTGTTTTGAAGAGAGATGTTTGCAGAGGTATTTTTCTATACCAAGTAAGACTTCAAAGGTGTTCTCCCAAAGTGGGGAGTAAATCTTGAAGACATGACGGGGAAGTAAGAGGAAACTGGGAACATGTACTTTGGGAATGTACATAGTTAACTGATTTTACCAAATCATTACACAATGCTTAGATACAAATATTTGGGGAACAAATTGTAACTAGAAATTATGATTCTGAGTTGGTGTTTATGACTAGAAATGTCAAGATACAGCAAGGTCTTATTAAATGTAACAATGTTGGCAGCTAAAAAAGCAATAAACAGAAAACGGGAATCACAGAGTACACCAATTTTAGTGGATGTTTGCAGTTCCTACAAGAAACAAAGCAGTAGAGATGACATTTTTAAAAGAAGGATGAAGTACAGTACATAAAAATAAATGGCACAGGACATCTAGTATAACATCAAGCTAAGTTGCTCAACAATCCCGTGCTGCTATCTGAAAATAAAGAAATGTAAAATGATCAGACACTTAGGGTTACATTAAATGAGACAATATCAGATACATGTATGGCGAGAAAAAAGAATCAAATAACTATTAATAGCAAAAAGCAAGAAAAAGATAAACAGAATCCTGACGAAGTACATTAAAAAAACTGACAAAAGAATGGATGAGATGGGAACCATAATACAAATGTAACTTAATGACAATGCCTTGCTACAAAAGAGGGGCAATGAAGACAGCATAAGAAGGGAAGAATTACAAGCAGCACAGGAAGACATCAGAGAAGTTACTAGAAATAGAGAAAGAACACAAAACCTGTGGTTTACAACTATATTAGAGAATGTAGAACACAGAAACTATGACTTTTACGACAAAACAACTGTGGGTTTGCAATTCCTATGAAGAACATGCTGCTACAAAACAAAGTATACACCTCTGCAAAGTCAGCTGTCCACTTTGCTTGACCAATTTTAATTGAAGTTCAGATTTCCAGCTAAAAGACCAAATTTTAACCATCCACTGGGAAAAAGTAAAAATTAAAATGGGGAGAAATGAGAATGTTTGTGGATCGCGATTTTTCATGGACAACAATATTGAACAGAAAAGAATACATTCCTCACTTTAGACTTTCAGACTGTGTAAAAAGTAAAACCTTTAAATTGTTGTATCCGGTGATATTGAGAGTATCTTTTTCAAATGAGGCAAAAATATTTCTACATCTGTGAACCACGATGCTTGAGTTACAAAGGTACAACCAGGCACGTGAAAAAGGGAAGAAATGTTGGGAAAGTAAAAAAAAAAAAAAAACATAGGGAAAGTCAAGAGAAATTAGGCAAGAGGTAACAAAAGGGAAGAAACCCAGCAGAGACAGGGCCAGTGAAAACAGTTCACGGTGTTCAGGAGTAAAATGCATGTCAATAAGAGAAACAGAGAGGCAGTTGGGACAGACCCTACATGCACTAGCAAACAAATAAGGAAGCCAGGAGGAGAGACTACCCCAGGATGAAAACAAGAAACAGAAGAACAGGAACAGCAGTAAATCCGTTCAAAGACTCAAAACAACAGCCAGGAGGGACAAAAGTTGAATGAAGACGTAATAAGCACTCCAAAAGAAGTGAGTGGACACATTCTTTGTTATTTCCCTGTTTAAATAACTCTAAAAATAAAAGATGCAATGACTAGTTTTACAGTGAAAATACAAACTTGATGACCAAAAGTTAAAGGAGTCAAGAAGTGCTGCGATAGAAACAGACACTGTTTGTGATTTATTTCAGCCATGTAGCTGCCTTCATTTACTGACAATAAAACAAAGTTCGTAAGGCACTTTTTTCACTCCAAAAGCAAACAAACATGTCAGCCTAAAAGCAAAAAAATATTTAAGATTAGTAGCATTTTTATATATTAGACAAAAAGTGTATCACATTAAATCTTTAAAGGGAAAAGAGATTACAGTAGACTTTGTAAAGATGAGTTAATGAAAACAGCTTAAAGTCATGTGGATGCAGCACAAGTATAAAGCATTGCGGCATTAGTATGACAAGATAAAGCATTCCAAGAGCATCGCTTTTTCCTCTCTCTGGATTTTACTTTCTGCATATAAATCAGATTCAGAGTGGAAAATCATCAAGACTTGCTTGCCTAAAGTGGCAGCATACTCATCCTGAATGATAAAAAACAAGAAATAACCAAAATATTTGTATTGTAACAATAAACTATACACAAGAATAGGAGTTGAGGTCAGCTGCGACTATTGCAGCAGTAAGGAATTCGAACATATATCATTATGGCTAAGTCCAACTTACAAAACTACTATATTCATCATTCCCACTGATCCAATAGCTTTTAGGCTATAAGGACTGATTACACCAAAGCTTGTCCAACCTTAGAGGAAGAAGGATATGGATCCAAGAGCCTCTGGAGAATGGCTCTAGCAAAGCCAGTTCTATATCTAAAAAGGAAATCCAGTTTATAATCCCTTTTAAAGGTATGTAGAGAGGACCATATAGCTGCCTACAGAAAACTTCTGGTGTCCACCCCTTCCCAATATGCCATGGGCAAAGACAAAGCTCTATTAGACTAGATGTTAATACTACCTGGAACTGGTTTATCATGGTGAGCATAACCATGGACAACCATCTTTAAACAGTCTGTTTTGACCTGGGTTGTCCTTTGTTTGTCCCAACAACTGATTAGCTTTTCTCAAGGATCTGGTTCAGTCAAGATAGTACCTGAGCTGCCTCTGCATGTCCAGAATATGTAGAATCCTTTCTCCCTGGTCCTGAGGATCTGAAGAGAACACTGGGAAACTGATGGCTTGATCCCACGTGAACTCTGAAACAACCATGAGCATAAATGAAGGATTTGTTCTTAGACCAGATAGGGTTCAACCAGCATGAATAGCTTGCAACCAAGATAATTTGCACTTTCTCATGTAATGAACCTTAAATCTGATGTGCAGGTTCAGAGAGACATAGTTAACTTTTTCCAGCATAAAATTAAGATTCCATGAAGGAACGACCAGTTTGTAGAGAGATTTTAAATGTAATACTACTTTAGGTCCATATGCAAATACTATACAATCAGTCTGCAGGCCATTACAAGCCTAGGCAAAAACCTTACTCAAAAGTTACTTCCAGCTTTAAGGAGGGCAAGACAAGGAAATGGGAGCAGAATTTGAGGATACCCATCCAAGTATCAAGGGGGCTTGACATAGGTTTATCGGTGTGTACCAAGCTAATGGCCCTGGAGCCTTTACAAGCCTAGTCCATAGGATTGCCCTGGCATCGTGCCACCCGACCTTAGTTCCCAGTGCCTCTGTCGAGTAGAGCCACTGGAGTGATCCCCGGGGTGAACTTTCTATTTCCCATCCACTCATCAAGATTTCTCTTGAAGAGGGCCAGTGAGGTGCTCTGTTTGATATGTATGGGAAGTCTATTCCATAGCAGGGGCAGTCTCAGGGTTATGAACCTGTCCCGCCAGCATGTTCTGTTGATTGTGGTAATGAGGTTGAGGTCTCTGGAGCATATGATGCAGAACTGAGGAGTACACTGGGATATGAATCTTTCATGCCAGCATGTCTTATTTGCTGATCACTATTTCATTCCTTTAACAGTTATATGAGGTACCATTAGTTCTGAGAAAGTATAGGAAGTCAAACAGGGTTGGATCCCTCATGGCTAGAAAGGGTAGATACAGATCCTCATGAAGGAATCTGAGAAAGGACTAAAGTCTCTTATCAACTAAGATTTTTGAGGACCCTAATCTTTTTCAGTTATGAATCTCTAAGGTTTCTCAATTTGTGTGATATGCTTAGACAAACACATGTCAAAA
Source organism: Protopterus annectens (assembly GCF_019279795.1). NCBI lineage: Eukaryota > Metazoa > Chordata > Ceratodontiformes > Protopteridae > Protopterus > Protopterus annectens. Next base: position 377,605,193 of record NC_056743.1, on the reverse strand, counting down.
TGGTGCATACATTCAAAAATGGGTCTGAGTAGATGCAAATAAGTGGGAATTATGGATGATGTGGAACTAATGGAGATGCCTTTGGAAATTATATCGACCCAACAGAAGGTTTTCCGAACTACTGTGCAGTCACACTGGCCAAATGATAAGGAATTATCAGCAAAAATGCCAAAATCCCTTACAACAGTGATTGATTTCAGAGGTGCATCACTGTGAAACTTTTTTATACCAAAATTAAGTATGATGCATTGGTTTACATTTAATTTGAGACCAGTGTCCTTGCACCAATTGTCAACATTGTTTAACCTATGCTGGAGCAACTGTGAGTCAGTTGAAGACTGAATAACACCCAAGTTAAAGTCATTTGCAAATTTAGTTAATCATAAGCCCAGAGTGTTAGCAGGAAGGTTTGAAAAACAACTGTTGAATAGGAGAGGGCCCAAAACTGAGTCCCATGTTACATCACTGGTAACTTTTTTGCTTTTCACCTGTGACTCTTAACTATATGTTCTGTCAGAAACACAGCTAGCTATGCACTGCACAATACATGTATTTATATTCAGATTTACAAATCTATGAATAACACATGCACAGGGAAAAGTGTCAAAGGCCCTGGCCAGGTCTAGATATGCTGTATGCACTGCATAACCACTATCCACTGCTTCAGTTACTTTTTCAAAGAAATGAATGAGGTTAAAGAGGCAGGACCTTCCTTTGACAAAGCCAAACTGATGAGGGTACAGGGATAACAGATTTTCAATGTCCAAATTAATGACACCTGAGATAATGCCCTCCACAGCTTTACATATGAAGCTAGTGACACTAATGGGTCTGTAGGCTTACACTTGTGTAATGGCATTACAGCGACTTTTTTCAAGGCTTCAGGAATGTAACCAATGGAGAGGCTCAGTTTAAAGAGGTTAAGTATGAATTCAGGAAAGGCAACATCTGTCACCAATAACCAGGCAACCTTGCATGTTAGGCAGGGCCTATGAATGAAGTATTAGTTTTTGAGAGGGCTGCAAAAATTTGTTCTATATTAATTAAAGGGGTAGCTGGGATTGTAGAATCCGTTTAAAAGCTCTAACTGTGGTTAGAATAAAATTTGCATTAAAATGTAACTAGGATATTAGCTACTTCCTTTGGGTCAAAGAGTGCTGTATTACTGTGGACTAGCTCCAAACATTGTTGAGTGTGCATTCTTAATTTCCTCACATAGTTAAAAGAAGGATTTGGTGTTATTTTTGGTTTCAGTGGCTATTTAAGTTCATACTCAGCTTTGAGCTTCCTAATGTTTCACCTTAAGCTCGTTGTTAGTTTGCTTAAGTGTGCTATTATGTTAAGTAGAAAGAGAGCTCTTATATTCATTAAGCAGTTTCTTTATCTTGAAATATAATTTTATACAGGTTTTCCATCAAATGGGTTTTTTTAAATTCTCGTTAGATTTGGTGCATTTAGAGACTACCTTATTAAATGCAACTATTTAAGTGGGAGTAGAAGATAGAAACAGACAGCAGCTTGAGTAATGGGCTCCTTCAGAGGAAGATTATGGCAGAATTTATTTACATCACCAAATAAATGAAGAAGATTTGCTTTTGAGACGTCCATAAACATACAGCTATTTACAGGGGAAGTACCAGCAATTTTAAAGGAAAAGGTCACTAAATTAATGTCTGATTTAACATGGCATGACGATACACAAGGAGATGTGCAAGAAGTGGCCATATTTGTGAGGACTATATCAAGCATATTCAGGACCCTAACAAGATCAAGGAAATAATGAGCAAGCTTACCATTTTCAGTGCATGTTAGCCAGTTTATCGATGAAGAGTTGGAAGTCCCCTAATGGAAAGGTCCTGAGTTTAATGGCAAGTTCAGCTGATCTGAGAAGATAGCTATCTATATATCTTTTTTAAGAAGGGGACAGAGGGTGTTCCACAGTTAGCTAGAAAGTGGTAATTTGTATTGTTTATGGTGATTTTGACTTTTAGAAGTTCAAATGTGGTGTCCCAAGGAATCTCTTGTGAGGTGATGATATCCTTCATGAATACTGATACTCTCTCACAATTGCCAGTGGGTCTGAAGACATGATAAGCATCATACCCAGGAACAGAGGGAGTGCTTTCATTGCTCTGATACTGTGTTTCTGTAACAACACGTACGTGAATGTGTTTAAGCTGCAGGAAAGCCTCAGGTTCAGGCATTTCTGGTTAGGACTCCTGGCATTGAGTAGAGTCATGTTAATGAGTTCCAAATTAGAGTTCATTAGGTTGGAATGCCCATAAGTTGAATTCTGCCTAAAAATGGGACTATGGGAGCAGCAAAGGCTTTAGCCAGAATATGAAAGCCTTAGTAAGAGAGGTCAAACCATCCCTGGCAAAGCAGGAAGGCGGGTCAGTCATCTCATCCCAACCTAACAAATGCTGGCTCTCCCTAGAATGACAATTATCTTGTCTTTCAATCTAGGCATCATTATGGATGATGGTGCAATACCACCGAAGATCAGTATATTTCTTGTCTCCTATACTTTTGCATGCCCCTGTGGGTAGACTGTCTATAGTCATTCACCCATATCATGGACCACTATCAGGTTGTAATCATATTTGTCAGGATGGCGGGATCTAACACCCTTGTTATATCCTGGCAGCAGAAAGACAGCTATCACCCTATTCTTAACTAGTCTGGTGAGGGTGGTTGTCCATATGCATTACAACAGTTTTACCTATTACTAGAATAATAGCATGGTTTGATGCAGTCTCAGTGGGCCATAAGGGCATGGAGTCTGCACCCTTGTAACTCTTAGAGCTGTGCTTTCTGGGCGTAGATGTGAAAGGTGAAGGCAGGTATGCTGCTGTATGCTGTTTGGGTTTCCTTAGCCTCCAGCCTGGGGTTAGTCAGTGTTCTCTTATCAACTTAAACGTAAAATGGTTTAGTGGAACTGCTCCTTGCACTGTGTACATGTGCTGTGTTCTGAGATGAGAAGGTAGCTGCCAAGTTAAGAAAATACCTACACCACTCACATTTTGAATCATTCTGAAGTAATAGAGAGTTTTTGCTACTACTGAAACTGCCTCCTATGCAAAATCTGAAGCATCCTTAGAAAAAAGGGAGACCCAAATATACCTGAATTTTTGTTTCTACTAGTACAGTTCTTTTTACAAATTGTACGAGTGGAATTTGAAATTCAAAAATTGGGTTCATATTTTTATGTTTTATGAAACCATGGAATCTTTCTCATCCAGGCAAGAAGAATCATGAGTATCACAGAAGCCATAAACCACAGAATCCCGAGACTCTCTCTCTAGTTGAAGTGTGAGACTGGGACAAGAAGCTCAGGAAGGTCTCCAGGCAAAAATCAACCTTTTTTCTTCGTAAAAAAAAAAAGCCTTCTGCTGCATGGTACATGACAACCTATAAAGACAATCCTGTGTGACAGAGACAAAAAAGATTCCTGAATATTTATCTAAACACCCAGCATGGTCAAAATAGATTAAACCTATAGTAGAAACCCTGAGATAAGACTCTAAAGATGAGCAAGTCATCTAAATAAGGAAATATGTGAATGCCACTCAATTTGAAATCAGCTATGACTACAGCTACACACTTTGTAAACACTCTTGCAGCAGATGAGAAATAACAGCCTCCTAAAGAGTCAACATCTTGAATTGTGGAACTTTCCATATTGATTTAGGAAGGAAAGATCTAAAACTGATCTCAAAGCATTCCTGAATAAAAGCAGTTGCCCCTTTTTTTGATTTGATGATGCTGTTTCTTTGTCTCCTAGTCTAAGTGCTGTACAACTTGAGGAAAATATTTTGCTTGGCTCAAAGGGTAGGGAGGAACTCCCTGGGAAGGAGATATTTGTATCCAGTGCCAACTCTTCCCTCCTGAACCACCTTTAACAACCCAACATCTGTCACAATCTGTTGCCAAAGGGGAATGTACACAGTTAGCTGCTGTGGCAGATTGAGATAGTGGGCAGGAGGGGAGGGAGTGGGGGAAAGAATGCTGGTAGAGTCATTCTAATGTTGCAGACGGTCCCTTTTTAGGAAAGGATCCTTGTTTTTTGTTGTTCCCCTCCAGAAATCTTTTATTATCCTGTTTCGTTTAAGAAAGCATGGTTTATTCATTTTATTTCTTTCTCCAGACAGAGGATCTGGGAGATTTGTAAAGACAGGCCTTAAAAATCTTGGAAATTTCCAGAACTAATTTCCCTCTTTCATCAAATGGTTTGATGACCTGAGAAGATGATGTGCCAATTAAGTTGTGAAAAGCTGAATTTAAAATTTCAGTCGACCTCTTCAGAAAACATTTGATTATGTACCTAGGCATATTTCCTCAAAAAGGGACGTGTTTAGACACTTGACAAATGTTAGAAACAATAGAACTGAGATGGGCACAAACTTCAGGGGCAACTGCGGAAGCACAAACTTCCACATGTAGGTCCGATAAAAAGGTATTATATATAACCATAGTGAGGGAAGAAAAAAATTATTCTACCAAATCTAATATCTTCCATCCTTGTCCCCAGGGGAGGGGATGGATGACACCAGGAACCTGTTCCCTGCTAATGAACACTTGGAGATAGCTGCAAGATCAGACCAAGGTGAGAAAATAAATGTGTTAGTTTGAGACCCCTTATAAAATCTAACTGCTTTTTTGGGGACTGAAGGTTGCTATTTAAGACTATTACAGGCAGTATTAAATACATCCTTCCAGAGCTGGTACTACTGGTGGAACAGACATTGAATGAGGCATATTCACTTGTAACATATCATAATCTCTCTACAAACAAGCAAAACTTCCATTTGTTCCTTAAAAAAGCACGTCAGTTATCCTAGCTATCGTCTAAGAAAAAGAAAATTCTTCCACAGAAGTCTGTGGGAGGCCAATTTTTCTCGGAATCTGGGATTTGGGCATGATAGTCTGCAGGAGAGAATACCCAGTCCATGCCTATGCCAGAATCCTCTGACATGTTGTCCTCAGGAATATTTCCAGTGACCTGACTTACAGGTATTGTATTCTGAGGACCAGTATTAACTAACAATTTATTGGCTAAGGTAAGAAAATCACCTTTTCTAATAAAACCATGTCTTATGATGTACAATGTTGTAACCTTTTTTTTTCTTTTCTTTACAGGTATCCCTAATGATCGACTAGAGGAAGGTACTTTTGCCCATCAAGAGGTCTCCTCCCCCAGACACATCTAGCAGAATACGCTAGTATGTGTCTGTGTCTCAGTAAAGACAGTTCTCCCATGCCCATTTGGGACACTGGAATATCTGGAGAGAACATGGTTGAACCATGATTTGTGGTGGCTAAAAAGACTACATCAGAAGACGCCAGAGGTGAAGCTTGAAGAATGACAGATGGCCACTAAAAGTTACCCACTATCAGCTGAGGAAAAGAATGAGCCAGCAGAGTTGGCAGAGGCTCTTTGCCAAGTTTTTTCTTCTTTTTGGGATTAATGGAAGCAAACCAGCAGCAGTAGGGTTAAGTTATATATGCTGTGACATAGGAGGACGTTTTATTTGCAGTAAGGATTGCTAGAATGAGTCGGTTGGAAGGTAAGTTGTCAATTAATTTGCACAAGCACCGCAAACAAACCATCACACACACACATACTGAGTCCTCAACACTGTAACACATAAGCAGCACACTAAAATCTGTCAGGAAACTCTTCTAAAAATTAAGTCTGACAGTAAAAATTGCAGGTAACTTGTCACAGTGTGGACCTAAGCACTATATAACCTGTAGTCAACCTTGCTCAAATTAAACACTTCCCCCACACTAAAAGTTCTTAAAACAACAAAAGTTTACACAAGCCATACATTCATCCACCAAATTAGCCAAAGCTAAAGACAGCAGTCACTGACAGGAAACTTGAGATATTAGAAAAAAAATATGTTTCTTAAAAGGGTTTCTTAAGGGAAAAAACAGCTAAAATAAGAGAGTAAATAGCACTTTTTAAAATAAAATACAACCATATATATTAAAACTTCTGTGTAGAAGGGTTCTCCAAAGAGGACTTATCTGTCAGAAAGGAGCTGAAATGCTGGACAGATGCTGCCCGTGAAGCCACTAAGCTGCTTCTTCACGAGGCAGCTGCTGGATTTTCCCTCCACAGGGCTGGAAGTGAGAATGGGAGCCAGAGCTTTTGGAAGCTAGCTGGTTGTTGTGCGTCTTGGTCAAGACCCAACCCATATAGCCTAAAGGTTACTGCAGCAGTCAGAATTATTAATACTGCAAATGGCCTCACAGAGGTCAAAACAGAAAAAAGTTGCAACCTATAAGTACATAATTTGGGACACGGGTAATAATGTTACAAGAAACACATCTGAGAAAGAAGAAGCATGAGGAACTAGTAAAGACACAAGGTAGAGGGTTGAATTTTCAACTCAAAGGGAAACTGGCTAGATTTAAAATGGCAGCCAAGGGCAGCTAGCTTAATACTTACCTATGAACCTAAAAGAAGAATATCACTCAGAGGCCTAGGAGGGTAGGAGCAGAGGGGTGATAAACTGTAATGGGGTGCCTACTGCTATAAAGGAAAAGAAGCCAAGTGGAAAAGGAAGATATGTATTAAACTGAGGCTATGGAAGGGGTGGGGGGGGTCACAACAGGAAATGATTACAGCCTAACAAAAAACAAATCTTGGAGGAAGTGGTACAGTTTCAACAAGGAATTAGTCTAACCGCAGTAGATTACAATCGGGTCACATATACTGAAGATGATTCATAGAGCCACAAGCTAGTGTAGTTACCCTGAGGGAAGAATATAAAGGTAACTAAATAAAAGTACATGGTCTGAAATATATAACTGAGATATGTGGAATAAAAAAATACGTAAATATACTATGCAGGAAGATATGGACAGGGGGAAACTAGTCAGGATGTGTGTAACAAAAGAGCATGAGTATTAGATAGGAAGGATGGAAACATACTTAAGATTACCAGACCACACATCATTTAGCACAGAAATAAGGGAACTCAAGAGAGGCCCAAATGAGCAACATTAAAGGTTCACAGTTTGTGTCTTTCGGCTTTTCCCGGTTAGGGGTCGCCACAACGGAACTCCGATCCGCTAATGATTGGTAGTTGATTTTATACGTGCCGAGTTACCAGCCCTGACGCACAGCCTTCAACGAAGGTATGCCCATTCACGCATGTCTCCACGCAGAAGACGCTCTAGCTGAGAATCGAACCGGACAGCGTCTTACTGTGAGGCGACACCACCGCGGTATTAAAGGTTCACAGTGACTTGGTGAAAAGCAAGAAAATGAGGAAGAAGGAACTCTTGCAGGAAGTTAATACAAGAGGGAAAAGGGTGATGGAGAGAAAGGAAATGCTTTAAAAAATTTCAAATAAAAAATATGGGAGAACTACAAAACAGGACAGCTAAAATGAAAACGAAGAACTCGGGAATTAAGAGAAAAACTGGGAATGTTTTTTGCGCAAACATTATATATCATTTCTAATATAGCCAGTCATTGTCAGTTAACAATTACACAGATAATTCAAATCCTGCCTTCTTTTAAACCTCGTTCCTCAACTGCATGTATGCGGCTGCAGTAATATAGTGTGCTCTCCAAATAATCAATTTGAAAAGAAAAACAGAAACCCCAGTGCTTGTTTCCTATACACTTGCAAAAAGAAAGCCAAAACAGTGAAATCACTACTGTTTTACATGGTTTACTATCAAAATGTTGAAATTCATATGGTCGACATTCATAACGTCTAAAGTCATTACACCGAATGTTCAAAATACAGAAAAAAAATGTCTAAATTTAAATGGTCGAAAAATACCTGCAAACTAACACTAGTGTTTTTGCAGGAGGGCTGTGTCCCCCTGCACCCCCCACACCCCTTTGCTACTTATACATTACAACTCCAAGATTGCGCAGCAGTGCAGACAAGGGGAAAATCCTTGCCCTGTTTGCAACATAACATCGACAGGTAATTTGCATGCACTTCCTGTCGACCAAATGAACTACTTAATATTCATGTGTCGATCATATGAACGTTAGACCAAATGACTTTCAACATTTTGATAGTAAACCATTTTACACCCTACTTTTTGACTAATATTGTTTCCCTTAACTTGGATCTACTGACTGACTTTTTTTTTGCAATATCTGGCAACTCTGGTGTAGCCCACCCATCACCCCCAGAGTACCTCACATCCAGATTAGTTTACAATAGCCCCTATATCCCTGGGCACCATTTTTAAAATCCACTCCACCAACAGGCCCTCCCCCCCTGCTATGCGTCTGCAGCGATAGTGTGCTCTCCAGGTAAGTTACATTACAAAAACATTCTGTGTATATACCAAAGCTGGTTTAGTAGGTGTTTTACTTGTTTTGAGCTTGGTAACACATTACACCACTTGTAGTAATTGTAACAACTATGCAGACGTTTGCAATCTAAGCTCAACAGACAGTTACTGTCCATGCTGCCTTGCGTGTTCACTGTAGCAAATCTAAATACATGCATATTGCCTGTAATACCAGCTGCTACTAGGAATAACTTGCTTAGTTATATTTACAATGTTTATTTTTTAAATGACTACTGGCAGTTAGCTATTTTTGATTGTTGTTGACTGACAATGCTAGTATAACAAGTGCTACCAGTTTCTTTGCCTGTAAACGTTGGCTTGGTTACACAGAGTACTGATAGTCCTACAGACTGGAGTCTTTCTTAGCTAGCTCTACACGACGGCTACTTGGCCAGCGACAAACTGCAATATAGCTTGGGCTCTCAGTTTGATTCTAGTGTCGTTTGTTTGATTTAGTGTTGTAGAATACTGTATGACTGTTAAATCTCATTCTGCATACCCTAACACATTTGTTTCTATCTTGTTGTTTTCCCTTCTTTCCTCCTAGCTGTCCCCCAAATAATCAATTTGAAAAAAACAGAAACCCCAGTGCTTGTTTCCTGAACTAAGGAGCCATTACCAAGCACGGTCACAGCACCAAACAGCAACCTTCTTCTCAGCCTTCAAAAAATAGTGACTAAGTATGTGACAAAGCTAACCTACCACAGCAAACAGAAACCTAAGGCTATTAAGTTATCATTAAAGAGTGCTTGTAAAACTACCTAGCCACGGTGAGCACGCTAACCCAAATGCGTGGCCATTTCCCCCTTCCGGATCTGCTCATTATCCACCCTCCACATTCCCCGACTCTAAATTTGTTCTTTTAAAATAGCTAAAGTCAGTAACTGACATAGCTCCTACTGAGTTTAAAAGCCACACCTGCTAAAAGAAAGGCAAAACAGTGAAATGACTAATGTTTTATACCCTACTTTTGACTAACATTGTTTCTCTTAACTTGGCTCTACTGATTTTTTTTTTTTTTGCGGTATCTTCCGACTCTGGTGTAGCCCCGCTACGCTCAGACTCACTTTGTTCCCCTCCCAACCCCATATTTCCTTTATACCTATATACTTCTGCACAAAACAGCTACTTTCTACTACACTCTTCTCTCCTTACTTCTCTTCCCACTAATGCCTATCAACCTTTCTCAACCATCAAATCTCAAAAGCTCAACCTTGTTATAACTATCATATCCATCCTCTTTTCTCAAATGTAATGCCTCCTCCCTCATCAACCATGCCTGGCTGAGTCATCTCTGCTCTTCTCCTCCTACCACTATCCACCCTACTCACCATCACATCATCTTCCACACACCTACCCCGTTTTCATAAAGATCTCACCAATCTATATACTCATACCTTCTCTTACACTCAGCAACCTTTAGTTATTTCTGCATCTATTTTTCCCATGAGCACCATAATCCCTAAAATAAGAATTTCTCCCTTCTACTCACCAACAACCAAAACCAAGACAAAGTACCATAACACCTGCCCACTAAAAATAAAACCCTACCATCACCCTTTAACCCTACTCATATCAGGAGACATGCATCCAAATCCTGGACCTACTCCTAACAATACCACCTCTCCGAATACCTCTCCCAACTCTAGACACTCACCCACAACTAATAAACAAATCTCTTTCTATTATATCAACACTCGAAGCATCCTTAAAGTTTGCCAATTTCATGCATGGATATCACATCACACCCCAGATGTTATTTCAGTAACAGAAACTTGACTAAAGCCCCAAAATCTAGACAAAGACATTATCCCACCAGGATACAATATACTTCACCATGACCACCTAAACAAAAAAGGTGGTGGGGCTGCCATAATTTACTCCAGTAACCTCTCTCTCTCATCCTAAACAACAAATGCCCCCCCTCCCCCACTGCACCAGCTGAAGTACTGGTAGCTAATCTTAAGATCAACAACTATACTACCATAACTGTAGTAGCTATCTATATTCCATCAGAGGACAACATTCCCCTGTTGGAAAACATTCTCTCATATCTCTCTCAAAACATCCCTAATGAAACCATCCTCCTAGGGATGTAAACATTAATTGGCAAACCCTCACTAATACCTACTGTCCTCATCACATAAATCTATATGGATTTACACAACTAATCTCTCAAGCTACCCATACTAATAAATCTAACCCCCCTTGCTCCCTGATAGACTGGATACTTGTTTCAAATCCCTGCAAATACCACAACCCAGAAACACTCCCTTACAACCCAAGTGATCACTCACCAATAAAAGTTCTCAGACATACCCACCACTTCTCTAAACCACACAGGTTTGTCACTTGTTGAAAACTTTCCAGTTTTGACCCTGAAACACTTAAAACCCTTCTCTCGAGTTAATTGGAAGTTCCTCACCCTGCTCTCACTAGACGAAGCTGTAGACACCTTTAACTCAACTTTCCTTAACATCTTAAACTCATTAGCCCCACCCAGAAAAATTTGGATTAAAAAAAAGAAGTTATGTACTCACCATAATGTTCTATGTTTGTAGTCCATCTCACCCTTCATTCTTACACGTGGGTTCGGAGCTGATCCTCTGACTCAGCCGCTTACAAAGCTCGAAGTCTCTAAGTTGGCTCGTGGCAAGATAGGTATCCCATAATGCAGTGATATCAATCCTCAGAACTTGTTTGCTGCTAACTGTAACAGAGATAGTTATACTGTACCCTCAGGTAAAGGAGAAACAAGAGTGAAAAGATCTCCCACATAACGAAGGAGCAAAATTTCCTACCAGGTCCTCTAGGACTATATGGACGGGGGTAGGTGGGTGGGTTCATAAGAATGAAGGGCGAGATTGGCTACAAACATAGAACATTACGGTGAGTACATAACTTCTTTATGTAGTCCTATCCCCCCTTCATTCTTACATGTGGGGCAGAGTCCCAAGCACCTTTTTCTCAGGTGGCTCACGGGAATACACTCTTGGGCACAGTGGAACCAAAGGAAGCTCTGTCCCTAGAGGCCAACTCAACTTTGTAATGAGTAATAAAAGTATGTGGGCTTGCCCAAGTTGCAGCTGCACAAATACTGTCCATTGAAATCCTGGCTTGAAAGGCAGTGGATGTTGCTACTGATCTGGTTGAGTGACCTCTAACTTTGATGGGGAGTTCCTTGTTATTAGAAGAGTTTATAAAAGTTATGCAGTTAGAAAGCCAATTAAATAATGTGATTTTAGAGACTGGCATACCCTTTCTTGCCTTCGAAAAGGATATGAAAAACTGGTCTAACTTCCTGAATTCTTTAGTTCTGTGGCGGTAGAACCTCAGTTGCCTATGTACATCAAGTTGGTGAAGACTGTATTCTGCCTTGATGATATGGTTAGGGAAAAATACTGGAAGTTCAATAGCTTGGTTAATATTGGATTGGGAGCAAATCTTAGGGACAAAGGAAGGGTTAGTTCAAAGAGAAACCCTGTCTTCATGGAAGATCAAATAAGGAGGCTTGACTGAAAGCGCTTGCAGCTCTGAAACTCTTCTAACCGAGGTTATGTCTACCAGAAGAATCGTTTTCCAAGAGAGGAATTTTAAATCACAAGTGGATGAAGGTTCAAAGAGTGGTGAGGTTAAGTGCGAAAGGACAAAATTTAAATCCCAAGGAGGAACAGGTTCTTTAAATGGAGGTCTCAATAAGGAAGTACCTTTCAAAAAGGCTTTACACAGTCTGTGTGCCATCAAGTTAGGTGTATGCTGTCCTAAGTGGTAACTGGACATAGCTGCTAGCTGAACTTTAATTGTGGCAACAGCTGAGCCTTGTTGTAAGAGTTCTGAAAGAAAGCCTAAAACTGACGAAATTGGGGCAGTGAAGGGATCTATGCTTCTGGTCTGCGCCCAAAAGGAGAATCTTTTCCATTTAATAGCATATAGTTTTCTAGTAGAAAGCTTATGAGAAGACAGCAAGATAAG